>NC_057749.1:20285721-20326120 GCF_004010195.1 Chiloscyllium plagiosum
CACATCTTTGGACTGTGGGAGGAAACCGGAGCACCCGGAGGAAACCCACGCAGACACGGGGAGAACGTGCAAACTCCACACAGTCAGTTGCCTGAGGCGGGTATTGAACCCGGTCTCTGGCGCTGTGAGGTAGCAGTGCTAACCACTGTGCCACCGTGCCGCCCACACGGTGTTGTGTTCGATGTTTATTAGAACAAAGACCTAGAGGACTGGCTATAAAACAGTTTTGAGCACTGACTGTATTTTATGGTTGTGGGTGACATACCAGTGAGTAACGAATGACTGGTCATTCCAGTTTCACTTCAGGAAGATGTCCTCAGGAGGTTGCAGAAGGAACACTTGTGATCACCTCATTCAAGGTTTACACAAGACTTACATGAGATATTTCTAATGCACGGTATCCTGATGTAGTTGTTTCGGATGACGTGACAGAGTTTGCTAATAAGTGCTTCAACCGATTTGTCATCGGTTCCGAATTTGAATGTCACACGTTTACTGAGATCCCATGATCAAACTGGGAAGCTGACGAATGGGATCGGAAGAATTAAGTTGCTCTTGAAAAGTGCAGACCAATACTGCTAAATTACAGGTCCACTACACGTCAGTATGGCCGAGCACTATTGGAGCTGCTCGTGGGCAAGTGAAAACCCAACTAAAGGAGTTGACACCTACAGGTCTTTCAAGATGTATATAAGGAGCAGTCTTATTGTGCTATTTACAGTAAGTGCTACTGTGCAAGACTGATAGCACATTTAGTATGCTTATACAAAGCTGCAGACCAGCAGGGACAGATATCCTTCATATTTCTGAAGGAGTAGCACAAAGCATGTACAGGAACATTATCTCATAACAGCTCATTGTTCATCACTGCTCAACTGGGATGAACGCAATAGGAAACTTAATAATGCAAGGTTCTTGCAAATGTTAAACTATGAAGAACAGAATCAGTCAATTTTCTTCCACCCAACAATTTGCTAACCTTGCATGACCAAAGTGAGTGTGTGTGTGTGTGTTCATTCTGTCACAGATCTTTTTCCATTGTTCTTCCTGCTCCCTTCCCCCAGTTCAAAAATTCTTAAATCTCTAATTCCTCTTCAGTTCTGTTTCTCTGGACAGGTGTATCTGACCTGACTTTATCCCCCAGTGTTTTTTTTTTGTTCTTATTACAGCTGATTGTTATGGTGAACCGTCCTGAATGTATGAGGTATTCGACGAAAGCTGACATGTCAAACCATATTTAGCAGTGTAGTATACTACCACCAGGGCTGTGAGCACTTCAACAGTGCAGGAGAGGCTAATTTGAAAATCTACTTCACTTTAAATTAATCACTTCTTTAACTCCAAGGTTTCAGTTTTCATTTTGAGCGCACTGAGCAGTCTAATAGACGCTTAGTGTCGTCTGACCCCAGTCACCAGATATTGACAGATGTGGAATGCTCATAATTGCATCTGTCACTCTGGATGATTGCCAGTTGCTAAGGCTGAGTGTGGCTGTTGAGTTACTTAGCCATCAGCAGAGCTTATCCTGTTCATTTCCTCCCAGTAATCACTAATGTTTCATGGTGTTAATGTTTGAACAGGGTAAGCAAGGAGCCTTTAGCTGATCACCATGGCTTCCCCGATGAATGGGGACCAGGGATGAAGCAGATAGACCCAACCATGTCTAATGGGTCTAATCTTTGGAGAGTCAAGGCCTTTCTCCCTGCAGTACCCAACTTGCTTCCAGCCTTCCTGATGGTCATTATGGATCAAATATCTGTTTTCCTTTTAATAACAGCACCATGAAACACCTTAGGGAACTTTTAAATACATAAGTACCAGTTCTTTTTTTGTGGTGCCGACAAGTGTTAATTGAAATTAATGATCAATGCAAGAACAATGATATTAAATTTCACTTTCTGGAGCCAATAGCAGATTAGTTTTTCCACCCTTTTCCCCCTCCCCCCAATCAAATTGCAGTGCAAAATAAAAAGAATCGATTGACGCAGGTGGGAGATTCAAACTATGGAATGGTGACAGTGCAGCAGGAGGCTGTGTGCTAATTCTGGCTTTCTGTGAGGCGCTTCAACCAGAGCTTTGCCTTTCCCCTGTAACCTTATCTGATCCTTTTAGAAAGCTACCTTTGAATCTGTTTCCATCACACTATCAGACAGTTCTTTAAAGATTCTACTACAAAGAAAAGCTGCCCCTCTTGGCCTCAAGTTGAGATGATGGTAATGCATGAGAAACTCAGGTCTGGCTGGCAGCATCTGTGGAAAGCTAATGCTTTGACTGGGGTCTGACTTCATTTCTGAAGAGGAGACATACTGGCTTCAAAGCGGTATTTCTGTTTCTCTTGCTGCAGATGCTGCCTGACCTGCTGAGTTTCTCCAGCATTCTATGTTTATAGCAGATTCCCAGCATCTGCAACGTTCTGCTTCCTTCATCATAGTAGTGTCTTGCAGCCCGAAATGCTTCTCCTCAATTCCTCCTCCTCCCTCAGCCACTTAAAGGCCATAGCCCAACAGGAAATAAATCGTCTTGATCCATGAATGTGCATCATCATTCATGAGAGTAGCAGTGGAGCCGGTGAAGACAGAGGTCATGCAGTCAGCAAGTCCACGAGTTATTCTATTCAGCCTAGTTGCAGGCAGGAGTGGGAATACTACAATTACCCTCCATCCCTTCTGGATCAAGGAGAGAGGTGGGGAGAGAAATCAGCCAACTGACCATCGACTGTAAAACTTTTATCTGCAGGTATTTGGGAAAGGTAAGAGACTTCACTAGGCTGAACCTGAAAAATGAGCTTGTGAACTGGGTGCCTATTGTTTCTCTACCATATCTCTTCAAGAGTCAAAACTACTAAGAAACCCATAAAGAAACAATATTCCTTTGCCCAAAGTTATTCAAAACACAGAATTCCAATAATTATTGTTGTAGAGGTCCATTGAGTCAGTGCCAGTCCAGACCAAGTACCTAACTGTACTGAATGTGAGGAAACAAATAGCAGCATATTGAAAAAATTGTCCATGTTAGAGTAGGAGGTGCTGGATGGCTTAAACGCATAAAGGTGGATAAATCCCTAGGAGCTGCTCAGATGTACCCTAGAGATCTGTAGGAAGCTAGAGAAATGATTGTTGGCCCCCTTGCGGAGATATTTGAATGATCAATAGCCGCAGGTGAGGTGCCGGAAGACTGGAGGTTGGCTAAAGTGATGCCACTATTTAAGAAAGGTGGTAAAGACAAGCCAGGGAACTATAGACTAGTGAGCCTGACATTGGTGGTGGGCAGATTGCTGGACAGAATCCTGAGGGAAAGCATTTACATGTATTTGGAAAGACAAGGATTGGTTCGGGATAGCCAGCATGGCTTTGTGCGTAGGAAGTCATGTCCCATGAACTTGATTGAGTTTTTTGAAGAAGTCATGAAGATTGATGAGAGCAGTGTGATGGATGTGATCAACAGACTCCTCATGGTAGACTGGTTAACAAGGTTAGATCACATGGAATACAGGGAGAGCTAGCCATTTGGATATAGAACTGATTGAAAGGTAAAATACACAGAGTGGTGGTGGAGGGTTGCTTTTCAGACTGGAACTTGTGACCAGTGGTGTGCCACAAAGATTGGTGCTGTGTCCACTGCTTTTCGTAATTTATACGTAAATGATTTGGATATGAACACAGGAGGTGTAGTGGCCAGCGAAGAATATTACCTCGGAGTACAATGGGATCTTGATCAGATGGGCCGATGGACCAATGGGCAGAGGAGTGACGGATGGAATTTAACTTGGATAAATGTGAAGTGCTGCATTTTGGAAAGGCAACTTTTCACGCAGAGGGTGGTGTGTGTCTGGAATGAGCTGCCAGAGGAAGTGATGGAGGCTGGTACAATTAAAACGTTTAAAAGGCACTTGGATGGGTATATAAATAGGATGTGTTTGGAGGAATGTGGGCCAAAAGATGGTAAATGGCACTAGATTTTAATTTAGGATACCTGGTTGGCATGGATGAGTTGGACCAAAGAGTCTGTTTCCATGCTGTACATCTCTATGACTGTGTAATTCCATTTTCCAATACTTGACCCATAATCTTGGATGCCTTGACATCAGAAGTACACATTTAATTACACTTAGGAGGAGGGTTCCTGCTTCTGCGACTCTTACAGGTCGTGAGTGTATCAATGAGTCTCCAGTGATCAGCATACAATGAAGATGTGAAATGAAACTGTTCTTGGAATGCCAATTGGTTGAATGTTAAAATTCCTTGAGTGCATTGGCAGTTAAATTGGATTCACTGTCCAAATCCAATGCCCAGCGTTAATCATCAAATTCTGTGCTCTTTGTGATCGTAGTTTGCTACCCTTCATCTGTTTGTAATGTTCACCCTGGTCATCCACTCTATGCTACGCTATCTCGGACTTCCACTGTCTATCTTGCATAGTTGTTCTCCTCTTCTAAGTGTGACCATGTAAATCTGAACCTCTATAATACTATCCATCTCTAGGTTCCAATTTAAGACTTCTTTGAAGGCAAATGTGGATGATGTGCAGTTGAGCTGTCTCACATTTTTTTCTCTGAGGATCGTGAATCTTTGGATTCCTTTCCTCAAAAGGCAGTGGATGCAGAATCTTCAATTCTTTTCTTTATTCATTTCTGGGATGTGGGTGTCGCTGGCTAGCCAGCATTCATTGCATGTCCCTAGTTGCCCTTGAGGTGGTGATGAGCTAGCTTGAACTACTGCAGTTCCTGTGCTGTAGGTTGACCCACAATGCCATTAGGGAGAGAACTACAGGATTTTAAACCAGCAACAGTGAAGGAATGGTGATTTATTTCCAAGTCAGGATGGTGAGTGGCTTGGAGGGGAACTTGAAGGTGATTGTGTTCCCATGTCTCTGCTGCCCTGAGCCTTCTAGATGGAAGTGATCTTGGGTTTAGAAGGTGCTGTCTGAGGATCTTTGGTGAATTTCTGCGGTACATCTTGTAGATAGTATACACTGTTCTACTGAGCTTTAAGTATTTTTAAGGCAGTGGTAAATAGCAAGGGGATGAAAGATTATCTGGAATATGCAGGAATGTAGAGCTGATGTTAAAATCACATCAGCCATGATCCTATTGAATAGTGGACCAGGCTTGATGTCCGTATGTTCACATATTGCATTAAGTCACTCAGTTCTTACTGTATTTCACGCAGCATCATCTAGCCACTACTCAAGGTGTCAACTTGAAGTTTGGGGTTGCATAGTGACTCAGTGGTTCGCAGTGCTGCCTTACAGCACCAGGGATTCCACCCTTGGCCGACTGTCTGTGTGGAATTTGCCATGCCAAATTGCCCATAGTGTCCAGGAATGCATAGGTTAGATGGGTTAGCTGGGAAATGCAGGATTACAGGAATAGGGTAGGGAGGTCGGTCTAAGTGGGATGCTATTGGTGAGGACTCGATGGGTTGAATGTCCTGCTTCCATACTGTAGGGATTCTGTGATCCTGTGAACCGGAATTTTGCTTTTTCAACCCTATTTGAAAGTATTAAAATTTGTGCTGTCCAGGTTTGCTTTTAAAGGTGAGAGTTAAGACGGTTACTTTTGTCATTGAATTGATTTTCTTATAATCAATGCTACAAGCATTGAAATATCCATTGGGCATCATTCAGTTTTGAATAGTCTCCATTACAAACCAAAAAATTAAGAAATCCGGCAAATTTTAGGGGGAAGCGAGATGTTGGATAAAACTGGAATCATTTTAAAAATTACATTAAAACAGTGGTGTCTGCAATGTGGTATGGAAGCAAAATTTTCAAAGCTAGTGGTATGATGAGATAAGTCTCTGTGATGTCTCCTTAATGGTACTTCATTTTGATGATTTTGTAAAGTGTTTTTTGGCTTTAAGTAAACACTTCTTTTTTTCCCTTTTCAGCTGAAGGAGTTCCTCAAGTTTATTACTTTGGACCATGTAGTAAATATAATGCCATGGTGCTGGAGCTGCTGGGACCAAGTCTGGAGGATCTGTTTGATCTGTGTGACCGGACGTTCACACTAAAGACCGTGCTAATGATTGCCATTCAGTTGGTGAGTGCTGTGACTGAAGTATTATGTGTGAAAATCTCTGATGTCAGGCTGCCTATGAATTTAACACTTTGCCAGCAATAATACACAATGAACAGCTTTATTTTTTTTTAGATTACTTACAGTGTGGAAACAGGCCCTTTGCCCCAACAGGTCCACACCGACCCGCCGAAGCGCAACCCACCCAGACCCGTTCCCCTACATTTAGCCCTGCCCCTAACACTACGGGCAATTTAGCATGGCCAGTTCACCTAACCTGCACATTTTTGGAGCATGGGAGGAAACCGGAGCACCCGGAGGAAACCCACGCAGACACTGGGAGAATGTGCAAACTCCACACAGTCAGTCGCCTGAGGCGGGAAATGAACCTGGGTCTCTGGCGCTGTGAGGCAGCAGTGCTAACCACTGTGCCACCATGCTGCCCACCTTTTGGAATTGATGCAATAAGTGAGCGTTCCTGCCAAAATGGACTTGTAATGTCAAGCCACTTTTGAGACTTTTGTGTTTGTGTGTATGTTCCTTGCCTTTCAAACCTGAGTATTGCTGAGAAAAAGCTTGTCAAAGCTTTTCATCTTTCAGCCATCAGGGCATTTGCAAGAATGCCTCTGTAAAAGGTCTGAGACATAATGGGACAATGAAACATATAATGAACGTATTATTAAGGTTGATCTCAGTGTAAATTAGTTATATCAATATGGGGAGTTCTAATAATAGAATTTGGAGTATGGTTAACTAAAGCTTTCACTAAAAGTGTTGATTTGGACTTTGTTATACACTAGAAGATAACTGTATTTAAACAAAGGGTTATGTATAATGGTGTAAATATGAACAGAATGCATTGGTACTCCAGCAGATGTGCTGATGAGTGTAGGATGAAAAGCTTTGACAAATTATCTTTGTTTTCCAGTAATACTTGCAGTTGATATTACCAAATGACTAATTGGTAAACTTTCAACCTCTTAACAATGTTTAAAAAAAAATGAATGGTTCTCTTCCTTTGTAAAATCCATACAGTCTGTTTTTACCAGAGTTCTGGGGAGCCCCTTCATTCCTCCATTCACTCGCTCTGTCATGCATAATGTGAAGTGCGTGGGCAAGAGTGGGCAAGGCTATCAACAAGCACTTACAAAAACATGGTCAGTAAGGAGGGCAAGTAAGGAGTTGAGTTACAAGTGATAGAAAGGCTGGTTAAGGAAATTCCCAACAATTGTGGCAGCACAGGGGGCATTATAGACTATTGATATTACTTGGCAATCACCAAAGCACTTTGGGTGAGCCATGTTCTGACAGATTGTTTCTGAATAACAAAGTAGACCTTTGAAAATGAAAATCATTCAGAAGTGCAGAATCCATTTGCACTGCTGCATTAATACAGTTCAGAACCAGAAAGTAAGTCTTGGTGACTTGTCTGACTGTCATACCAGAGCAATTATGCTGAGGAATTGGTTACAACTGACATGTTTGTCAATTATCTTAAATCAAAGAGAAGTGTTATTTGCTATACAAACAAAGATATTATTACAGTTGAAGGAAAAGATGCAAACTTCTTCAAGCCTCCTGAGCAGGATGCACACAAAGCTTAAGTTACAAAGTAATTTATAAGTGTTCTGTTTTGTTTGTTTATAGGATGTGGGCATTGTGTCTGGGCCAGTATTTATTCCCCATTGCCCTGGGGAGGGTGGTGAGGCGTTGCCTTTGTGAACCGCTGCAAGCCATGTGGTGTAGGAATACCTATGGTGATGTTAGGGAGGGAGTTTCAGGATTTTGACCCAGGGACAATGAAGCAACAGTAATATTGCACAGGTCAGGATGGTAAACCTGCTTTTGGTGGTATTTCCTTGATTTACTGCTATTGTCCTTCAAAGTGGGGGAATGTGTGTGTTTGGAAGGTGCTGTCAACCGAGGCTTGGTGAGTTACTAAATGCTGCCACTGTATTTCAGTAGTGAAAAATGTTGAAAGTGACGGATGCAGTGTAAGTTAAGAGGGTTTGTATGTCCCGACTGGTGTTGAGCTTCTTGAATGTTGTTGGCACTGCACCCATCCAGGCAAGCATGTTCCTGTCTTCTGCCTTGAGATTGATGGCCAAGCTTTGGGGGCGTAGGAGATGAGGTTTCTCCAAACGAGTCCCAACCTCTGACCTGCTCTTGTAGCCATGGTATATATATGGCTGGTCCAGTTCAGTTTATATTCATTGTTCACGCCAGCGTGTTGAAAATTGAGAATTCAATTATGGAGTGCCATGGAATCTCAATGGATGATGGTTAGATGCTCGTTTATTCGATAAAGCCATTGCCTGGCACGAGTACCATGAATGTTGGGCATGTGTCAACCCAAGCTGGATGCTGTTTAGGTCTTGCTGCGTTTTCTGATGAGTTGTGAATGGCGCTAAACATTGCACAATTATCAGCAAACGTCTTCATTTTTGATTTTATGATGCAGGGAAGGTCATTGCTGCAGCACCTGAAGATAGCTATGTCTAGGACACTACCCTGGAGTTACGATGATTGACCTCCAGCAATCTCAGCCGTCTTCATTTATGCTCTGTATGACTGCAAATGACATGGAGCTTTCCCACTATTCCCACTGCCTCAAGTTTTGCTGGGACTCCTTGATACCATGCTCAGTCCAAAGCAACCTTGATGTTAAGGACAGTCGCTTCCACCTCACCTTTAGAATTCATCTCTTTTGTCCCTGTTTGAACCAAGGCTGTATTGGAATCTGAGAAATTGGAAATAGTTTATAGCTTATACAAGTAATATGTCAGGATGTTGTGCAGGTGCCAAAGAAGGAACAGATTTACCTCATGATACATGGAAAACTATAACAATTGCACAGTGAGTTAACTTTTTTTGCTGGAATGCAGATGGTTCTTGCTGAATTAGAAGTTTCCTTTGTTCTTTGCGATATAGGCAGCCGTGTCAAGGATCAGCACTCAACGCCCATACCTAATTCTCCCCGTGTCTGCGTGGGTTTCCTCCGGGTGCTCCGGTTTCCTCCCACAGTCCAAAAATGTGCAGGTTAGGCGAATTGGCCATGCTAAATTGCCCGTAGTGTTAGATGAAGGGGTAAATATAGGGGAATAGGTCTGGGTGGGTTACGCTTCGGCGGGTCGGTGTGGACTTGTTGGGCCGAAGGGCCTGTTTCCACACTGTAAGTAATCTAATCTAATCTAATTCAGTTTTTCTTTAAAATCAATCCAGTCATATGTTACAACATTCCTCTGGAGTTGAACCTCAATCCTTCTAGCATACTGCACCACCAGAGACTCCTATCCAATTTATCTTGAGAAATTTCAATCACATTTCAGCAAGGTGTTTATTTGACCATTATCATTTGAGATGTAGCCAGTTCTGCTATTATGTGTCTTGCGTTACTGTGAATTGACTCTCAAACGGATGGATACGGAACACTGTTTCCACAATATGAACTTGTAAAAGGTGTATTGGCTATAATGCCATTACGTCTCCATCACTTTGTGTTATTTTTATTGCACGATTTTCATATTCCACGGGGCTGCATAGGAACGCAGTTGTCGCATTATAGAAGAAATGGCTGTATGTCGACAAAATTCCAAATGGAAAACATCTCACAAAATCAGGTGGAGTAAGGTGTTCCAAGGAATACTTGTTCCATTATTATACTGCCAGGTATAAACTTCAGAGCTGTTACACAAACCAATCTTAATAAAGTAACCACAATTACAATTAAACCATCACTTTCCCAACTCCTGCCATTGCTGATGGCACCAATGATTTTGCCAATGCCCATTACAACCTGACAAGTCTGCCTTCTTCATTAATGTCCCAGTTGAGCTGAAGGTAGCTGTTTTATTCAGAACATCTCGTATGCTTCTTTCAGTACTGTTGGTAATGTTAAAATTTAAAATTTAGATGTACTACATTTCTTTTAACTAGACTAAGAGTAAAGTGTACAAGAATGTTAGCAGGGTTGTTCAGACTTGCTCCATATAATTGCTAGTCCCTAATAGCTAAGAACCAAAATTACGTGCCACCACAGGTTATCCAGCTTGGTCTGATGTTTGCATTATTGTCACATAGCTTCAACAGATCGAGTCCCACTTGAGGACAGTATGTTACTCGAAGAGTGCTGTTTATCTGGAGTTGTTTCTAGTCAAGCATGTGAATAGGATGAGCAAAGGTCAGAAATGTCCATTATGCCTGTGTGACCCACAAGTTGCAGACAATCAAGTCTTGACCTGGCCCCTCAACACCATTTTCCTGTGAGACAAAGGAAAAAGTAAATTTAGGTAAACCTGCAAAATATTCCTCTGAAGACAGTGATGATGACAACATCCAGGAGACCACGTTGATCAGTAAATCTTTTGTATCCCTGCAATCTTGGAAAACGTGCTGTTATTACCTGAAAATTCTTTAAGGCGAACTGACCTCTGAGTTATCAATGTATCAGATAATTGTGAAAAGATTCCTGATACTATTTGCAGAATAGCAGGATGCTTCTGTTTAACATTCTGACCAAAAAAGCTCAGTTTTTGCTGCTTTTGTATTCTGTAAATTGGCTCCATTCTGCTTCCAGCAAATCATCGTGGCTGTCTGAGAGACATTAGTAAAATGCTACAAATGTGTACGGCTTTCTCTTTCTATTAGTATTATTTTAGTGTTTAACTTGGGTTTCCCTGGTCTGAAGGTGTAAGAGCCTATTTGTGTTACAGTCGAGCAGTATTATTTGCTGAGTCATAGTCCTACCTAAGTGACACTAAAACAGCTTTTGGAGTCAGTCGAAGTTTTTAGAATTAGTCTCCAAGGGGGGTGTCCTTGTAATTTCATCCATTGAATACAACTGTCTGTCATGTTCACATAAGAAAAGTCTCACTGAGCGAGCTAACCTGGCCCATAGAATAGTATTGCTAATACATTTCTCTGATGGGCTATGATGGTTTGAAATTACCTGGGAAGGGGTGAGCATCTAGATTAATGACCTCTGCCAGTGGGTGAAAAAGTTTGAGCTATTTCTGTCCCATCTCCTTCATTAAAAACTTCTGGAAACCAGCCTGGCTATGATTTCATTCCCTTCACCACACAAGCCAGCAACCTGCTCCACTATTCTCCAGAAGAGTAACCTCTAGCCAGCTAATCTATACCTGCTCCTGTAGGCCTACTTTTAAAGTTTGAGGAAGGAAACAAATGGAAGATTGAAAAGAACCTTAAACCAAATGAGGCAATTGGCAGAATGCGCAACCTGTCAGTTCTGAGACTCCCAGATCAAATTAGCTGTAAACATTACTATGACAAGCACTTCCCTAAAATATTCAGAATTACCTTGGCTTCAGTATGTCTTGACAGTTTGACATAAGTGTCAACCATGGCTCAACCGTTAATGTTGTCACCTCAGTCACAGCTTTTGTATTCAATTCTCAGTGTATGGTTTTGATTACAAAAATCAAGGTTGACACTTCTGTGCAGTACAGAGGGAGTGCTGGACTGTTCGGTTTTGCTGTCTTTTGAACTGCGGCCCCATCTGCATGGTTGTGTGGTGGTGAAATTTCCCATGACACTATTTCAAAAAAGAGCAAGGATTTCTCCTGGACTGGGCAACATTTATCCCTTAGTCAGAATCAGAAAAACAGGTTCTGTCTTTCGAATCATAGCATCATAGAGATGTACACCATTGAAACAGACCCTTCGGTCCTACTTGTTCATGCTGACCCGATCACTTAGATTAATCTTGTCCTATTTGCCAGCATTTGACCCTTATCCCTCTAAACCCCTCCTATTCATATTCCATCTAGATACCTTCTATGTGTTGTAATTGTACCAGCCTCCACCACTTCCTCTGGCAGCTCATTCCAAACATGCACCACCCCTCTGCATGAAAAAGTTGCCCCTTAGATCTCTTTTCAATCTATACCCTCTCACCTTAAATCTATGCCCTCTAGCTTTGGACTCCCCCATCCTAGGGGAAACACTTTGTCTTTTTACTCTGTCCATGTCCCTCATAATTTTATGAACCCCTATAAGGTCACCTCTCAGCCTCTGAGGTTCCAGGGAAAATAGCCACATCTTATTCAGCCTCTCCTTAAAACTCAAACCCTTCAACCCTGTCAACATCCTTGTAAATCTTTTCTGAACCCTTTTGAAGTTTCACAACATCCTTCCCATGGGAGGGAGACCAGAATTGCAGACAATATTCCACAAGTGGCCTAACCAATGTGTCCTGTGCAGCCGCGACATGGCCTCCCAACTCTTATTATCAATTCATTGGCCAATAAAGGCAAGCATACCAAATGCCGCCTTCACTATCCTGTTTATCTGGGACTGCACTTTCAAGGAACTATGAACTTGCACTCCAAAGTCTCTTTGTTCAACCACACTCCCAAGGACCTTACCATTAAGTGTATAAGTCTGTTACTTCTGGGAGTTTTCAGTGCACAAATTTGCTGCCATATTTCTTAGTTGTAAAATGCTTTGAGGTGTCCAGTCAGTGTGAAAAGTGCTGTAATAATGTGAGCCCTTTCTTGGCTTTTAAGAGTTGATGAAATGGAGACCAACTTTGATCTCAACAAATGATAGAACAGGCCCAAAAGCATAAGTGGACTCCTCCTGGTCCTGAACGATGGAGAAAGCTACAACTGCTTATATTGAATACTTCAGCATTTCTAGTATTCAACGAATGATGTTTCCTCTTGTATTTTGTGTTATATGGAGTCCTTTTGTATAAAATTCCACATCAGAATACACAATGATAATTCACAGATGTGTGATTCAGTTATACGCCTTATTAACTTGCCCCATGCAGTCTTTGAATATTGATCTGTTTGCTCTGATGTTTCCTTTATAATTTGTGTTTGAACTCAGTGTCTGAATTTATTTGAAGCAAAATCTTCTGCAGCAAGCAGATAAATTTCTTCTTCACATTGAGATGGTAATGAAAATCTCACAAATTGAAATATAGTGAGATAGTCTGAGTTGATGTTCCTGACAGCACAATGATTAGCTTATCCCAGTTTGAACCATTTAATTAAGCTTTTGTGCAAATCCTTCCTTAGCATTCATTTCAAGTACAGCAGAATGGATGGATGTATTTTCAAATTTTTAATGCTATGAGCAAAAGTGAGATTTGTTTTGTTAAGGCTCTGCCTGGAAGCTAATTATGCCTATCAATAATACAAAAGCAAAATATTGCCATTGCTATAAATCTGAATTTAAAACACTCAGCAAGTCAAGTAGCATCTGTGGAGAGAGGAAAAGAGAGGATGTTTCACGAGAGTCATTTAGTGCTGTGCCGTCCTCTTTCAGGCTCTTAGTATAACCTTCAGCATCAACATCCTTGGAGTCACCCACATTCCAGAAACTTAACTGATCAGCTACAAATTTTGAGAATTTTCACAGCTTCTGGGACAAAGCCTGTTAACTTTCGCTTATCTCACCACTATTCAAAGAAGTGCAGGTTAGGTGAATTGGCCCTGCTAAACTGCCCATGGTTTTCATGGATGAGTAGGTTAGGTGCATTAGTTAGGGGTAAAATATAGAGTAATAGAGTAGGGGAATGGTTCTGGGTGGGTTACTCTTTGGAAGGTCGGTGTAGATTTGTTGAGCTAAATAGCCTGTTTCCACACTGCAGGGATTCTTTGATTCACTGTCACACAGTGGAGCAGTGTGTACAGCCTCCAGGGTTTACTGCAGCACCTTGGTGAGGCCCCTTTGTCAATACCTTCCAAGCACACTCCTGTACCACTATGATGGAGAAATGCAGCAGATGCATGGAGCACCATCTTTTCCAAGTCACAGAGTATCCTGATTTTAGATTGAATCACTTTTCACTGAATCAAGATCCTAGAACTCCCTCCCTAGCAACAGATGAAGTGGTCTAAGGATATGACGCACCACCACTTCCTCGAGGAGAATTAGGATTGGGCAATTTGTATTGACTTTGCAATCAATGCTTACAATTTAGGAACAAATTTTAAGAAAAACTCTGAATAACCAAATGGATACTGGACGTCTCAGCATGGATGTTTTCAACAGTTTGTACTTTTCCCTTGGTGTCCCATCTAAGTTGTGGTGCAATATCAGAACAGTCCGGTCTTTTGAGAGTTAAAAGTATTGCACAGTCCTGTTGGATGTCATAGGCTCCAGCGTGAAGCTCTCTGTTCCTCCTCCTAATTATTGATATGTGATGTAAAGCTGAGACCTGTGAATAATGCTAGGGAGCACCACTTGGCACATATTGCCAATTAGGAAACTTTATCTTTATCCCTCCTCCGCATTCTATCTCCAGCCAATTAGTGACTCATGTCAGAAGATTACTTTTGATTCACTCTCATTTTGCTCCTGATTTCATGTTTGTAATATCATCATATGCTGTTTGGAGGGTGATTGCGAGAGCATCTGCAGCTCCTCTACTATAGAAACATAGAATGTAGGAGCAGGAATAGGCCATTTGGCCCTTTGAGTTTGCTCCATAATTCACTCTGATCATGCCTGTTCTGGCTTTCTCCAGATATTTTTTGATCCCTTTAGCCTGAAGAAATTTTTGAAAACATTGAATGTTTTGACCTCAACTCCATTCAGTGGCGGAGAATTCCACAGGCGCCTCACTTTCTGGGGTGAAGAGATTTCTTCTTTTCGCGATTCTCAAAGGTCTGTCCCTTAATCTCAGAGTGTGAGCCCTGGTTCTGAACTCCCTGGTAATCAAGAACATCCTTCCTGCAACTTCCCATCTAACCCTGTTAGAATTTTATCGTTTTCCAAGTGATCCACCCACGCGCACGCACGCCCACCCACACACCCGTGTGCGCGTGCCCACACACGCACCCCGAACAAAAGGGCCCCCCACACGCGTGCCTCCCCCACACGCGCGCCTACCCCCCCACGCGCACCCCCCCACACGCACGCACCCCCCCACACACACACATGCGCGCGCCCTCCCCACACACACGCACGCTTCCCCTCACACACACTATTTTTCTAAACTCTTGTGAGTATAGTCCCACCATCCCAGGATTCAGTCTGGTAAACCTTCTTTGCACTTCCTCAACAGCCAAATCACTTTCTGAGATAAGGATACCAAAACTTTATTCAATACTCCAGCTGTGGTCTCATCAAGTCCCAATACAATTGCAGCAAGACGTCCCTGCGCCTGTACTTGAATCCTCTCACTATGCAGGTCAGCATACCATTTTCCGTCTTCACTGCCTGTTGTGCCTATCTGCTTACTTTCAGCAACTGGTGTAGAAAAGCACCCAAATCTCACTGCACCTCCCCTTTCCCATTCACATGAACTGTCTGTTTTTTACTATCAAAATGGATAACCTCACATTTATCTACATTATACTTAATCTGCCATATATTTGCCCACTTAACTTGTCCAAGTCACACTGAAGCTCAGCTCATCCTCTCACTCAGCTTTGTGCCATCTGCAAACTTGGAGATATGAAATGTTGTTTTCTCATATAAATCATAAATATACATTTTGAATTGCTTGGGTTCTAGCACTCATCCCTGCGGTACCCCACTAGTTACTGCCTGCTAATTGGGAAAAAGACCTCTTTATTCCTGCTCTTTGTTTCCTTTCTGTCCTACGCCATGTTCGTCACTCAGGGCAGCAGGTGCCTGTCCTGAGTAGTTGGCATCACTTGCACTATCTCAGCTGCAACTCAGTTATACTTCCTCCATTCATTACATTCCACAAGTATGTTTGTTAGATCATCCAGTACATGTCACTGCGCTGCTGTTCAGAAGAGATGGTGATAGCAATTCAGAGTCCTGTGAAATGTAGGTTTGCTACCAGACTTGCTTAGCAGATTCCATTTGGCCCATCATTTTCTGAGGAGAGTGAGGAACAGATTGTATTAGTTCAGTGAACCACATTGCCACATTAATATCATTACTTGGGTGTGATACTCAAACTGGATGGCATACTCAGTAGAGATAAATGATGCTATAAGTTAAGGTTTGGCTATGCTGCCTCACACTTGCTTTAGTGCTCTTCCTCCTTGACTGACCTCTGTATGAGTTCAGGAGTTTTATTGATTTGTTTTGCTACCTTTATTCCCAATGTTTAAAAGGCTGTTCCATGCATCGAAGAGTGCTATTGATGAATAGAAATTGCATAGAGCACCAACAGTTTCATCTAACTGCAGAATTTCTGATGTACTGTTTTGTTATGGGGCAACTGATTTGAAACGTTGCTTATTAAAACTTTCCTGGTGATGTGAGCATCGAAGGCAGCACCATATGTTTCCCATTCCTAATTGCACTTGCAGGTGATGAACCACCATCATGAACTGCTGCAGTTCACATGGTGCAGCTATACCCCCAGTGCTGATTGGAAGGGAGTTCCAGGATTTTGACCCAGTGAGTATCTTGGAGGGGACCGTGTAGGTGGTCATGTTCCAATGTGTCTACTATCCTTGTCCTTCTAGGTGACAGAGGTTGTAGGTTTTGAAAGTGCTGTCAGGGGAACCTTGGTGAGGTGCTGCAGTACATCTTGTAGATGGTACATGCTGAAACTGCTATGCTTCAGTGGATGGAAAGAGTGAATTTTTTTTAAAATTGGCATAAGAGCTTCAACATTGTGACTTTACTATATCAAAGTGCATTGACCCTGTTCTGTCATTGATAGTAGACGTAAGAGAGATTTGCATTTATATAGAACCACTTGCAGCCTCAGAACATTTCTCAAGCATTTTATAATTAATGAAGCACTATTATAGCCTAGCCACTGCTTCCCCCTATCTATCCTGCTTGTCATCTTCTCAAAGAATTCTAGTAAACTTGTTAAACATAATTTCCCTTTTGTGATGCCATGCTGATTCTGCTTGGTTGTGTATTTTGAAATCCTCTGATATGACATCCTTTATTATAGTCTCTAACATTTTCCCAATAACTGATGTTAAGCTAACTGACCTCTAGTTACCCGTTTTTTGTCTCCTTCCATTTTTAAATAAAATGCAATCTGTCGTGGT
Source organism: Chiloscyllium plagiosum (assembly GCF_004010195.1). Classification (NCBI taxonomy): domain Eukaryota; kingdom Metazoa; phylum Chordata; class Chondrichthyes; order Orectolobiformes; family Hemiscylliidae; genus Chiloscyllium; species Chiloscyllium plagiosum. Next base: position 20,302,705 of record NC_057749.1, read on the forward strand.
TATCTTTTTGCCATCATATGGTGGTGGGTGCCTTATTGTTGTACCTTGATGAGGCCCACAGCCGGAGTATTGTGTGCAGTTTTGGTCTCCTTACTTGACTGATTCCTGAGATGGCAAGACCGACCTGAGAGAGACTAGATCAGTTGGGACTCTCGACACTAGAGTGCAGAAGAATGAACAAGAGACTTGTAGAAATAAAATTCTAACCGTATTAGACAAGTAAATGCAGGGCTGTCCAGAATCAGGTGCCATGGTTTAAGGTTATGGGATAGGCCTTTTAGGAATGAGATGAGAGATTTCTTCACCCAGCGAGTGGTGAGCTGTGGAATTCCCTGACAGAAAGTGATTAAGGCCAAAACATTGAATGTTTTCAAGGAGGAGTTAGATATAGTTCTTGGGCTAAAATATCAAAAGACATGGGGGGAAAGGGGGAGCAGGGTCATCGATTGGCTGAGCAGCCATGATCATATTGAACAGTGGTGCAGGCTTGAAAGCATTGAATGGCCTACATTTTCTCCTATTTTTTTTATGTGCCATTCTGTTCTGGTACAGCAGCTGGAGCAAACACAGTGCCCAGGAACCAACATGCATGTATGCCTTGCATTGAACCTGTTCTGGATATTTGCTGACTCCTCTCCATTCTTGATGGGAAGAGTTTTTGTGTTTCCATAGTAACTTTCAAAATGTCTGGAATCCCAAGACACTTTATAGCTATTCATGTTTTTTTTATGTAAGCTATTGCTAGTAACAAACTGCAATGTGATAATCACCAGGTAACCTGTTTTAATATGTTTTCATGGGCTGTTTTTACACCCACCCAAAGAAACAAATATGGGCATAGGTTTAAACTCGCATCCAAAAGACAGCACATCCCATTGGTTTCATGCTCCCTTTGTGCTGTACTGTAATGTCAGCCTTAATTTTCATCCCCAAGCCCTGGAGTGGGAATTCAACTCAACAGAATGATTTGGAGATGAGTGTATTAGCAACAAGTCATGGCTGACACTAAAGTCCAAGTACTATGACATGCCAAAGCCACCTTATTCTGAATATTATTTCAGAGGAGCGCATATCATGGCAATGTTTACAATAAATATAGTTTGGGAATTTTGTTGCAAGCATACAGCCATGTGCTCTTTTGCATTCACCCATAGGACAGAAAATGCCTTGACCGAAAGGCAGCATCTCTGACAGTGCAGCACTCCCACAGTCCTGGACTGCTGTATCAACCTAGATTTTGTGCTCAAGTCACTAGAATTAGAACCCATTGCTTCAGACTTAAGGATATCTGAGTTGGGACCAAAGGGTCTGTTTGTACCCTGTACATCTCTGTATGACTTGAAAGACCGTGTATTACCCAATGAGGCATGCTTTTCGCTGAAGACGTATACCTCCATCTGTAAATGGCATTATTGCACATCGCTGAATACAGCAGAATTAGTGGATCGAGGTGAGTTTGCAAACATTAACTATTTTCCCTCAGCAGTGGGTAAATTTAATATAGCCAACATTCTTATGGTCAAACAAACATTTATTGAATCCCATATGCTCTCAACCACAGTAGTGATGAAACAGAATCAGTAATATATTTGAAAAAGAGGAGCAGGTATTATGTTGGAAAAGAAAAGTTTGTGGACTGAAGTGAATAGTTCCTTTAGAGAGCCAGCATGGCATAATGGGCCAAATTATCACCCATTGTGTTGTAAAATTCTGTAAATGGATTGAATTATTTGTCAATATTCGAAAATAATAATTCTCTCTTATCTCTTGCTTTCTGGCAGATGTCTTGGGTGGATTGTAAATCAGAATATTAAAAAAAAGGAAGCAATTCAAGTTTAAATGTTCATTTGTGATGATTATTAAGTTTTCAGTAATTAGATGCTGTGTCAGTTCAAATATTCCCTTTATTCTCTTTGATTAGTGTTCAAACACTCTGTTGAGATGTGGCAGTTTTACCTCCTAAAGATTAATGATATTCTGTAATATCTTTACAGGAGTTTTACATCCGTATGAGTTAACTGATTGCATTGTTTAGGTTTTGAAAGCTTGAATATGGTTAGAATACAGGATTCTGTGTTGCATTTGGCTTCTTGAGTTGCAACATGTAGGTTCCTCAAATCCCAATTGATAGGTTGCAGGTAAGAGAGAGGGTTTTTCTTGTGTAAATGTTATTAAATGGTTGTCTCATACCAAAAGGTTTCCTACTTCAATGTAGTGTGGAGTTGGAAGGAAGAAACGGGGCAAGGTTCCTCATTTTTAACTTGTCTGATCTGTTTAAACAGCTGAACCGAATGGAGTATGTTCACTCAAAGAGCTTAATCTACAGAGACGTCAAGCCGGAAAACTTTCTAATTGGAAGGCAAGGCAATAAAAAGGAACACATAATCCATATAATAGACTTTGGTTTAGCCAAGGAGTATGTTGATCCTGATACCAAAAAGCACATCCCCTACAGGGAACACAAGAGCTTAACGGGCACTGCAAGATACATGTCCATCAACACTCACCTGGGCAAAGGTCTGTTGTCTTAACTGAAACTTACTTTGGGTGGGGTTTGCTGGTGTACAATGCGGGAAGGTAAAATGCTAAAATGCTACGCTGTTTTATAGGTGTTGGGGGAAAATGATTTCTGTTCTACATGTAAAAATACAATGCTGACATTTACAGGTCAACTAATGCATGGTGTCATTTATGCAAATTTGAAGAAGTCTTTAAGTGCGACCTGACTCGTGTCTTCCTTCCCCCATCTTGCACCATTCTGTGACATAAATGGGTGCAGGTTTGTTGCTGATGTTGACAACTTCAAGATGGCAGAGGTCCCATGGATGATTCACTGTAGTTTCGTATTCTCCTCTCGCCTCTTCGCCCATCCTCCCCACCACCAACAAAACTCCATAGAATGCAAACTCAACATTCTGTTCCCTGACAGGGACCCTTTGGATTCTGAGGCCTTCTCCAATGTTGTGCCATGAGGTCTTGATAAACTGCCAAAAATAAACTGCCTGCCCGTTTAAATGTCTTTTACCCAAAAGCTGACTCCTCTGACAATGCAGCGCATTGTCATTCACCTGGGGTGTTATGCTCAAATCCTGTAGTTGGGCTTGAACCCACAACATTCTGAATCAATGGAGCCATAGCAGACAGTTACCTCCCTTTTGCTCTGGATGTAAAGTTTTAATCGCCTGTGTCTGTTTTAGTGTTGTACTTCATTGAATTTTCTCCATAATGTATACTGGATTTTCATGAAACCAAATGATCGTACATTTGGTGTTAAGAGTTGGGGTAATAGAAGGAAATCTATTTAGGAAGCAGTTTGAGGAAGTGCTGCTTTTAAGCGATGCCAGCTGATGCTCAATTAACCAAAAGGCCAATTAACCATAAGACATAGGAGTGGAAGTAAGGCCATTCGGCCCATCGAGTCCACTCCGCCATTCAATCATGGCTGATGGGCATTTCAGCTCCACCTACCCGCATTCTCCCCGTAGCCCTTAATTCCTTGTGACATCAAGAATTTATCAATTTCTGCCTTGAAGACATTTAGCGTCCAAGCCTCCACTGCACTCTGCGGCAATGAATTCCACAGGCACACCACTCTCTGGCTGAAGAAATGTCTCCGCATTTCTGTTCTGAATTTACCCCCTCTAATTCTAAGGCTGTGTCCACGGGTCCTAGTCTCCTCGCCTAACGGAAGCAATTTCCTAGCGTCCACCCTCTCCAAGCCATATAACAGAATGTAGTCTTCCGTGATACTGGTAAACATCTTAAAATTATATTTTTAAAACATAGCTCTGCTTGACAGTGCCCACATAGAACCTTGAGTGTGTGGAAAGAAGCCAGTTGGCCCATCTAGTCCACACTGACCCTCCAAACAGCATCCTATCCAGATCAAACCTCCCCCCTCTGTAACCCTGCATTTTCCATGGCTAATGCACCTCACTTCTGTATGCCTGGACACTATGGGCTATTAGCATGAACAATCAACCTAGCCTGCACCTCTTCGGACAGTGGGAGGAAACCCATGCAGACACAGGGACAATGTGCAAACTCCACACAGGCAGTTGCTTGAGGCTGGAATTGAACTCCAGTCCCTGGTGCTGTGAGGTAGCAATGCTAGCCACTGTGCCACCCCTCATCTTGAAATAATTTAATGCTCACATTGGTAATGATCTTCCATTGCCGAAAATCCCCCTTTCGTTGCTGACTGGCCTTCTGAATATTGATCTTTAATTCAACAGTTGTCAAATTGTCCTATGCAGCGGGCACCCCTTGAATTCTTTCATCATTCCAAAGTGCTGTGTACTTATTGATATTGGGAGATCTGAGCAAGAATTGCCTGCTATTATTGATGCATCCTGGTGGTGAGGAAAGATTCTGTCATAATTATCGACACTTTTAAGGGAGAGCTCATATCATTATTTATGAAGGGATGCCTAAAATTTATTGATCTCCTCCCATAAACATCTGTTCAAATCACTGTAAGCTACTTAAAGTGAAGCTGTGTTTTAATTGCGTATGTTTTATTGAGATCAGTATGTGCTTGGAATTCAATGAGTACAGAAATCTGACACACACGATTTTAGCCTTTTAGATGCTGAGCGTACTATGGGATAAAATCCCTTATTTCCTATGTGTGGATTGAATTTTTTGAATCTAATGTAAAGTGACTTGAGATACCCAGGAGAGAGAGAGTATATTGACTCAGAAATTTGCCCCAGTCAGAATATGCCAAATCAAAAGCTAAATGCATTCTTTTTTTTCCTAGAGCAAAGCCGCAGAGATGACTTGGAGGCTTTAGGACACATGTTTATGTATTTTCTACGAGGCAGTCTCCCCTGGCAGGGATTAAAGGTGAGGCACTTTGCTGATTTTGGGTTTGCATTTGAGCTATGTTTAACAATGCACTCAATCAGTAATAACCACTTACATAAGTAGATAATGAACTGTAGTAATTGGAAATCAAAAATGAACTTTTATTTTTAGGGTGCTTGCTGCAAAGTAATATCTTGCAGTCTATAATTAATATATGTATGTATAATAAATTATAGTTAGTCAATCAGCCCTGACATCCCATAATTTTACACATCATGGCTGTATCTGTGAATAAGCTAGCGAATGTGTTTTGAGGCATTATAAGCAATGTCCCAAACCACAAGTCTGAAGCTCTCATTTTAGAATCTTGAGTTGAATTTAGAGGAGAAAGTGAGGTCTGCAGATGCTGGAGATCAAAGTTGAAACTTTATTGCTGGAACAGCACAGCAGGTCAGAACCACAAGTCTGAAGCTCTCATTTTAGAATCTTGAGTTGAATTTAGAGATTAATTTACCTTCTCGACAGTGTGCCTTCTCCATTATAATTTGCAGGACATGATGCTTACTGTTTTGCTTGGGGTTTTTAATCTGGTTAGACAGTGTTTGTAATAGCAATAACTTATGGAAATGTACATGCAGTTAGTCTAATAATGTGATATAGTTTCTGTAGGATATCCTAAACACTCTGCTGTTAATTGCTGAAGTTCTGAAGACATATGATTTCAAAGTGCTTCCTGCCTTGGTGTTGTAAACTTATGATTACAGGATACCATAATTACAGTTTTGGCTCAATGCTGAGCTCAAACTGTTTGTCTGACAAGCCCTGTTCACCATCTGAGAGGAAATAAAACCAGTGCATAAAAGGGCCAGTTGATCCATTGTGAAGGCCCAAAAATAATCCCACCATCCTGCTTGATCCAGAATTCTTTTCCTTCCTTTGATTCAAATATTTATTAAACTTGTTCTTAAAAGGTGCAATGGTCTCTGCTGCAATCAGTCTATATAGTGAAGCATTTCATACTCATTAGTTCTCTGTGTTAAGAATAGTTTCTTTGATCTCTCTCCTCACTCCTTGTCAACTGTATTCACTTAATGACCATATTCATCACCAGTTCTCCAAACAGAAAATAGTCTTACCATCAGAATTTAGAAATCTCTGTTAAATCTCCTTGCAACCTTCTCTGCTTTGTGGCAGGATGGATTTCAATGTAAATAAATTAAAAAGTCACCCATCTTGGGCCAGAAAACACAGTGTAGAACAATGAACAATAGAGGTGCAAGAAATTTGGGACCTTTTTATGCATCACTAAAACATAGGAAATGCTCAAAAAAAAACTAATGAAATGTTAACTTTTAAAGCTTAGAGATGGAATATGAATGAGGGGATGTTTTGCTACAGCTTCGGTTCTGAAGGGTCACTGGACGTGAGACAATTAACTATTTCTCTCTCTACAGATGCTGCAGATCTCCTGAGTTTCTCCAGTAATTTCTGTTTTTGTTACATGATCTCAGACTGTACTAATTGAGATAGTGTTACAGTGTGATGCAATTAATATTTTTAAATTATGTTGAGATTTTTCCACTGGAGGGGAAATCTAGGGCAATGGGGCATCATCTTAAAGTCAGAGCCAGGGCATTCAAGATCTTACTGAAACATACGTGATCCTGGGGGTGCTTGACAAGCTGAATGCTGAGAGAATGTTTCCCCTTGAAGTTTCCTTCTCCATTCCACCCCTCTTTCAGCCACCTCCTCGACCTCTATGCCTCTTAAAGCCACCTTGTCCTTGTGCACCTACAGCTGTGAGAGCCTTGAGGGCTCTGATGTCTCACTGTGTTTTGAGCCATTGAGTTAGGATGCAAAACACACATGACCTTTTGAATGACAGAACATTCTCAAGTCGCTGAAAGGCCTATTCATCTGTTTGCCAAACTCTTCTCATGGTTTATCAGCACCTCAGGTACCTTTTTTTAACCTATCTTTTCACCAGCTCCTTTGATATATTTATCCATCAAGAGTCAATTGTCATTCATCTTGAACAGAATTGAATACAGTGCTGCAGCTTGGACTTGGCTAAGGCTGAGTGCAACTAAAGCATCACCTTTCACTTTTGAATTCTAATTCTTTTAAAGATGAAGTGAGTTCTGTAGCTATGTATTAGGTTTTGCGTTTGGTGGAGTTTAGTGATTTGTCTATCTGCGTCTTTAGATTCATACCTCGCTGTTCTTTCCCTTTTAATATAGAGTCATAGAGATGTACAGCACGGAAAAAGATCCTTCAGTCCAACCCGTCTAGATATCCTAACCTAATCTAGTGCCATTTGACATCACTTGGGCCATATCCCTCTAAACCCTTCCTATTTATGTATCAATCCAGATGCCTTTTACATTTTGTGATTGAACCAGCCTGCACTATCTCCTCTGGCAGCTCATTCCATACACGCTTTACCCTCTGCATGAAAAAGTTTCCTCTTGGGTGCCTTTTAAATTTTTCTCCTCTCACCCTGAACCTATGCCCTTTAGTTCTGGACTCCCTCACCCCAGGGAAAAGACCTTGTCTATTTACCCTATCCATGCCCCTCATGATTTTATAAACCTCTATAAAGGTCACCCCTCAGCCTCTGACTCTATTTGAGTTCTGTCTACTGAACTCAATTTGCCATATGTTGACCTGTTCACTTCATGTTTATGTCCCTTTTGTAGCTTCCTATTCTAATTCATAAACTTATTACACCTCCTGATTTACTGTCATCTGAAAACTAAGGTATATAGCTCTATCTTACTTCATAGAAGCTGCGGGCCCAGGGATGTTACTTTTGATCTCTACTGGACATAAGTCATATTTTTGATCCATACATTGTATGCTGATTACTAACTCATTTAACAAGATTTCCCCATACCTTTTACTAATATATTGTGCGGATGTATTGTTAAATGTATCTGCAAGTCCATGTAGAAAACATCCATTTCACCTCCTTATTTGCCGTGCTCATGACTCAGAATTCAGTTAGTCAGACATGATCTCACCATTACAATTCCAAGCTAACTTGCCCAAGTTGCTCAATCATTCTAAACCTGATTAAAGGTTCCAATAATTTCCCCTCGAGCTCTTGACAGGCTTTTAATAATGGAGTGACACTTCCAAGTTTTCAGTCTTTTGGCACGATTCCTGAATCCAGAGAGCTTTAGAAAATCGTGGCTTTATCTGTTTTGCTCTCATCCTTTAAAAGAGCCTGCAAGCTATTAGGTCTTGGAAATTGTCTAAAATCCTATGATCTTTCCAGTTCTGATAAAAAATACAAATGGACATAGCTACATGCTGTTACACTCACTAGGAATAGTTAGAGTAACCAACATGTCTGGATTCCATTATCTCTGCATTATTGCTGATGTTATGGAATGAGTCAATCTGGATAGAAACAAAATGATGCCTAGTTATGTTGGTAATAATAGAACTTCCTAGGGTGCCTGACCATATGTTATTGCACCTGTACCCAACCTTATTCACAGTGGTCTTGCTTTATAATGCATTTGCCCATATGATATTACACCTGTGTCCAACCTTTCTGTCATTTATAAAGCATCATTGATTTGTCTTGTATCCTAAAGCTAGCATCCTTGCTTTATAAGCCCAAGTTATCATTGTGGAAAAAATCTGTTCAGAAAACTAGATATTGTAACTTGTTATTTCATGCAAATATTGTTTTTTTTTCATTGGCTGTACTCAGTTGCAGTCAGTGATTTGAATAGTGTGAATGGGATAATGAGGATTTGCCAGAATGAACTCTTCAAGGGGTACCAGTGAAATGAAGAAAGGCACGTGATATTTCTGGAGATGAAGGTGCTGTTTGTTCACAGGCAGTTTGAGTCTTAAGTTGCTTTAAGAAGTTGATATGAATAGATGTTCAAAGTTAAAAATCTCTCAACCCTAGGTTATAGTCCAACAGGTTTATTTGGAAGCACTAGCTTTTGCAGTGCTCCAAAAGCTAGTGCTTCCAAATAACCCTGTTGGACTATTAACCTGGTGTTCTGTGATTTTTAACTTTGTACACCCCAGTCCAACATCGACATCTCCAAATCATGAATAGATGTTGGTGCCTAGTCCAGAACATTTATACTGTATTAACAGCATCAGAAGTGGTTCTTGATGTTTACAGTCATATCTGTCTGACAAACGAGCCAACCCTTTAGAAGGTTGAAGCATTAATGTCAAAAGGAGGAAGGAAGTCATGACCAAATAACACAGCTGCTTCCAACTTTTCTCCTACTTCCCAGAATACATCTATAATAAATCTCTCATGTCTGAATAAGCTTCCTGTCTACAAAACCTTAATGTTACATTTTTATCACTTTTGTCTTATTCTGTTACAGTCTTGACCCCACATTTGTAATGCACACTACCTATTTTTCACAGCGATGTTCCATTGGAGGTGACATTGTAATGTATTGCTTTGCCTTATGTTGTGGTGGAGAGAAATTTATCTCAGTAAATTAAATAGCATTGCTGCCCAAATGGTCATAGTGTTTTATTTCTAACCGGAATTGTAATATATTCTCGGAAAATGAGGGCTATATTTTTCTGATTAGGTAACAGGGACTGAATTATACTCCTGCACCTGGTCCAATTATCCCCTGTCTTTTATCTCTGCTTCATCTGAGGACTCGACTGCTACTTGACTCCCCATGTATAACACCATGGGAGATCAATTAAGAACAGTTGAACTCACTGCAGGAGCTGTGCTGGCAGTAGGGCTTCTGATTTAAACTAAAACAAGGCAACTGCATTGAAACTTGAGAGCAGTGCCAAGCATTCGTGCAGGATTTATTTAAGAGTCAAAACATTTTACAACACGATAAAAGGACCTTCGGCCCATCTTTACCAGGCTGGTCATCAAGCGTCTATATATTCTAATGCAATTTTCATCACTTGCATGGCCTATAGCCTTGCATGTTATGGCATATCAAGTAGTCACTTAAATACTAGTGCAAAGTCTAGAGGTTTCCCCCTCTATCACCCTTTTAGCCAGTGAGTTCAGATACCCACCATCCTCTGGGTGAAAGCGTTTTTCCTCTCATTCCTTCTAAACCTCCTGTTCCTTATCGTAAAACTGTCCCCTGATCCCTCTGCCTAAGGGAAGAGTTTTTCCCTATCAATGCCTCAAAGGTATGGACTATTTTAAATACTGTGCAGGGGTACAATAGTCATAAGTGTTGATGGAGGCACTTAAGATATTTTATTGTCAGGAACTGCCTATAGAACAGGGAAACCCCATCACATGCTGCACCTGGAAACCTAGTAACTGAGAAGCTTGCAGAGTTTCTCTTTGTCAGATATGCATTGCCTGGTTTTAATCTTGTATGGCTCTGCTTTATTCAGCTGAAGCCCAAAAATATTTAGGTTACTAAATTACAAGTTTTGGGTATTGTAGGGACATAAGGTCTAGCAACAGAAGTAGGCCATTTATCCCATCTGCTCCGCTGTGCCATTCAGTGAGATTGTGGCTGATCAGATAATCCTCAACTGCACTTTCCTGCCTTTTTCCCATAATCCTTGATTCCCTTACTGATTAAAAATCGAAGTTAACCTTGAATATTCTTAATACGCCAGCCTGTGCAGCCCTTTGGGATAAAGAATTCCACAAATTCACTGTCCTTGGAGAGAAGCAATTCTTCCTCATCTTTATCTTAAATGGGCGATCTCTTCTTCTGAGATTATACGCACTGGGCCTGGACTCTCCCACAATGAGAAACAGTTTCTTCTGTCAAGTTCCTTTTAAGAATCTTGTATGTTTTAATGAGGTCTTCTCTTATTCTTCTAAACTCCAATGAGAACCCATCCAATCAACTCAACTTCTCCTCACCCTTTTTGAGTAAGGGTGTTATATTGGCAGTGTTCCAGTACCCAGAATCAATTGAGTGAATCTTCTCTGGAGAAACGAATTTAACATTTGGCGTCCAATACGATATCAGAACTGAGTTAGTTCTGCTTCACTCTTCACAGATGCTATCAGACCTGCTGAGTTTCTCCAGCATTATCTGCTTTTATGCCAGCATACCTCCTCTTAGATAAGGGAACCACTACTGTTCACAGTAATACAGATGTGATCTGACTACTGCCTTGTATAGTTTTAGTGAGACTTCTTTTTATTTTTGAACTCCTATTCCCTTTGAAATAAAAGCCCACATTCAATTTGCCTTACTTATTACCTATTGAACTTGGAAGGTGGCTTTTAGTGAGTCATGCTCGAGGACTCTCTTATTCCTCTGTACTACATTAATCTGCAGTTTTCGTCCATTTAAAATACATTCACGTTTTCTATCCTTCTTGCTGAAGTGCATCATCTCATGTTTTCCCACCCTAAATTCCATTTGCTGAGTTTTTGCCCACATATTTAGCCTGTCTACTATTTCCCTACGTTGACTGTCATCCTCAAAACTTGCCTTCCCATCTATTTTAGTGTATTCTGTGAAGTTTGCAATCATACATTCACTTCCTTCGTTCAAGTCAGTACATAAATTGCAAATAGTTGTGGCATCAGCACTGATTCTATTGCACTCCACTAGTTAATAGGTTGTCATCCTGAAAGTACCTCTCATCTCAGCCACCACGTCTTCTATTAAGTAACCAATTCTCTATCCATACTACCCTCGACCTCTAATATTTCCTGCAGATGTGCAGATCTCTGAGGTCCGTTTGGCAGTGGCTTCCAGAACATGAAGTCGATATGCTGTGCATGGCATGCGCAGACCCTCCAAGAAGCTGCACGGCCATGCATCTTAGAGGAAACTTTGCCCAATACCATGGACTCATTTTATTAAGTAGCCTTATGTGCAGTACGTTATCAAATGTCTTTTGGAAATCCAAATATATTGCATTCATTAGTTCCCCATTATCTATCTTGCTTGTTAGCACCTCAAAGATCTCAACTGCATATTTCAGGCATGATTTTCCCTTTATGAAGCCATGCTGACTCTGCTTGATCGTATTATGTTTTACCAAATGGTCTGTAATACAGGTTGTTCTGCTATAACGCGTGTTTCATTAACACAAATTCACTATAATGCGATTGACGAATTGGGGACACTCTTTCTAAAGTGCGAACTTTTCAACGTGTGTTGTCTGTAAAGCAATTGCATCACCGGCACTTTAAGCATTGTTTCTCAAGTGCGATTTTTCTGTAATGCAGCATTGCACAAGAACACAACCATTGTGTCAGAGAAGAATTATCTGTAGACACATTTTCCCAATGAAAGATGTCCAGCTAGATGGCTTATAGTTAACCTTTTTATTGCCTACCTCCCTTTTTGAATACATGTGTTACATTGGCAGTTTTCCAATTCTCTGAAACGTTTTCAGAATCTAAAGACTCTTGGAATACTACAATCAGTGTATCTACTATCTCTCTAACTACTTACTTTAAGACCTTAAGATATAACTCGTCAGGTCCAGGGAACCTATTGGCCATTATTCCTGTTAGTTTCCGTAGTAATTTTTTTCTTGTGCAAGTTATTGTTTGTTTCCTCGTCCTCCTCACCCAGTCCCTTGATTATTGAATATTTCTGGAATGCTATCAATGTCCTCTACAGTAAAGACTGATGCAAAGTATTTTTTTCAACTTCTCTGCAGTTTCAAGGTTCCCCACTTTAATTTGGTTCTCCAAGGGGACTATTTATACTTTTGACTTTCTCTTCCTCTTTATATCCATAATGAAGCTCTTGCTATCTGTTTTATGTTACTTGTTAGTTTTCCCTTGTGGTTTATTTCCTACCTCTTATTATTTTGGTCACCATTTGTTTTGTCTTGTAAAGCTTTCCCAATGCTCTGGTTTACCACTAATCTTTGCCACGTTGTATGTTTTTCCTTACAATTTGGCATTATCCTTAACATCCTTGATTAACGATGATTGATTTCTCCTGAGCCTAGAGTCCTCCTTCCTCACTGGGACTCATCTTTGTTTTGAATCATGAACTGTCTGCAATGGCAACATAACAGTGCAAGCTTCCTGTTGCATGTACAGCCAATTCCGCCCATCTGTTTCGGCAATAACCTTTGTCTCCTATATTTGATGCTCTGTTTGAAGCATGCTTGCCTGTGTTTTTCTTCAGGCCCCATTCGTGTCTTAGATTGGTCACAGTGCCTGTACACTGTGGTTCTGTGCGACTGATATGTTGGATTACTGAGCAATGGCACAGAGAACCATTGACTCAGGACCAACTTTCCATCATCCTGTGTTTAAGGGCAGTCACCCTGAAATTGGACTCTGCATATTTTCTGACCCCTCCCTCTTTCCACAAAACCATGATTGCTGAGTGATCATAGGCTTAATGCCAATGTGTTGTGAGAGGAGCAGGGGATTTTTCGGTCAGGAGGCAGAGAGTGTTGAATTGTGGGCGACACGGTGGCACAGTGGTTAGCACTGCTGCCTCACAGCGCCAGAGACCCGGGTTCAATTCCCGCCTCAGGCGACTGACTGTGTGGAGTTTGCACGTTCTCCCCGTGTCTGCGTGGGTTTCCTCCGGGTGCTCTGGTTTCCTCCCACAGTCCAATGATGTGCAGGGCCAGGTGAATTGGCCATACTAAATTGCCCATAGTGTTAGGTAAGGGGTAAATGTAGGGGTATGGGTGGGTTTCGCTTCGGCGGGTCGGAGGGCCTGTTTCCACACTGTAATGTAATCTAATCTAATCTAATGGGTCGAATCACCTCAGAGTTCGTTACTATCCGCTTCAAAGACAAGTCAGTTCCCTGACCAACCACCCTCAATAACTTGTTGCTCCTTTGTCTTTAACAAGAAGCATAAAGAATTGGATTAAATAAATTCAAGGGATGTTAATACTGGTATATGTTTGCTTTTGAAAGGAGGGTGGCTTAGGTTCTATACAGGCGGTCCTCAATTTACAAATATCTGACTTAAAAATACAATCCCATACAAAGGTTTAATTTTAAAGATTCGACATATGAACATTTCTTGCATTATGAACAGCTGTTTTGCATTGCCCTGCATTGTATTCCAACTTGCATACAAATCAGCCAGTGAACTGACTCCAGAATGGGGCTTGTTCATAATCCGGACACTGCTTGTACAAGGCTTCTCAAAGCAGGGGCTGGGGCCCCCAAGTTTGGCCACAAGCTAAAATTCTGGGGCCATGAGCACTGAGGCAGTAATGATGAACCAAGTTATAACAGTTATACGCCTGCTGTAATAGGCCTCTGTTCTCTCAGCCCCTAAACCTGTTCTTTCGTCGTCGCTGAGAGGTCATAACTATTCTCAAGCCTCAGAATTCTGTTGCGTTAGGATAAAAGTTTGGGTCGTGTTGTCCTATATGGTATGTGATTCTTTTCTAAAAATAAAAGAGAACTAACAACTCACCTGGTACATGGAACTACTCAAGTAAGAGAAGTATGATAGAAATGAGCAGGAATGAAGTCCAACACATTGGCATAAGTTGAGATAATGCTGAAGTGAGAGGAGCTCACCCAGGACGCAGATCTGACCAGCCGGCTCTGAACAAATTCTTTCTCAGCTTCTCAAAACTTGGTGAACGTAGAAATAACACAAGTTTTGATGAGCTGAGAAAGAGTTTATTCAGAGCCGGCTGATCAGGTCTATGTCCTGGGCAAGCTCCTCTCACTTCAGCATTATCTTAACTTATGCCAATATGTTGAATTTCATTCCTGCTCATTTCCAAGCTAAATCTTCTTTTATTTGCCATATTTTCATCCAATCTTTCTTTGGACTGGAGAAGTTGGGGCTTTTTTTTGTTTGGAGAGGAGGCTGAGAGGAGATTTGTTCAAAATTTGGTGTCTGGACAGAGCAGATAGAGAGAAACTATTACAACTTGAGAAAAGACTAAGAAGGCACACGTTCAAAGCAGTTGGTAAAAGTTGCAAAAGTGACATCAGGAAAAATGTGCAGCAAGTAGTTGCACTGGAGCGCACTGCCTGTGAGTGTAGTAGGTTTACTTGAGGCCTTCCAAAGAGAATTAGACCAGTACCTGAAAAGCAAACTAAAATGGTACTGTGAGAAGGATGGACTCATTACTACTTCAGGGCTCATAACCCCAAAATTTCAGGTCGTAGCTAAACTTGGAGTCCCAACTCCTACTTCGAAAAGCCTTGTACAAGCAGTCCCTAGTATGAGAATTGCTCTTTTTGAGAGCCGGCAGAAATTTCTTGGGCCGAATGGTCTCTTTCTGCACTGTAATAATTCTGAGATTCCCTCACAAATGGAAAAAGAATCCATGTTTAATATTTTATCTCTGCTTTCCTAAGTTCCATCCCTTAGTTGATGAAAGCTTGTAACATTCAAGGTACTGAATATCCAAAGCAAAATTTAGAAATTATTTCCACGTTCACCAGGTATTACATAAAATCTTGCTCGCTCATGCGTAGTTCTTTTTATCATATACAAATGCAATTTTAATGAAAAGATTTAGATATTGAGTCACCATTCTTGTTTTCAGTTTTAGTCAACGAAAATCCATTTGAAGGAATAATAAATAGACTTTGTTGCCTATTGTGGTCTGTTTATCAAAGGGGAGTTTTCTAGACAAACGCACACAGGTTTGCAACTGATCTGTTGTGAGGGTTACATATTACTGGTAAACACCAGCTGCTGAGAGCTTGTGCGTGGGCATGTAATGCTTTGATTTATTATTTCAAATTGTTATCTGATTTACAATGCTAATTTCACATCAATATTCCACCTGTCATAAATAGGAGAGACCAGAGGATGAAATACTATACTGCAGACATTTTTTATACTTGTCTTGGTTGCTACATGAAAATCTGCTATAACAAATAAACACTTTTCTTTGAGAATGAGCATGCATTTGCATGATAAATGTACATACATAACAGTTGTCTTGCACTTTAGCGACAAATATTTTGCCTGATTTCAATGTGAAAGTAAGTTGTAGGAGAATGGAAGAGGTTGAAGCCAATAATGACCATCTCATCGGTATCTGCTGATGCATAATCATAGAATCTTGCAGTATGGAGGCAGACTATTTGGCCCATTCAGACTTGTGCTGATGCGTTCACAATTTGCAGCAATTGTGGTGATCCATAGGCCAAAGGTTGGAGGAGAAGCAGGCCATTCAGCCCATTGAATTTGCTCTGGCATTCCCTGAGATCATGGCTGATCTGATAGTCCTCAACTCAATTTTCCTGCCTTTGCAATATCACCCTGATTCCCTTTACTGATTAAAAATTCGTCTGTTTCAGACTTGAATGTTCTTAATGACCCAGCCTCTACAGCCCTCTGCGATTTTAAAAAAAAATAATTCCACAGACGCGCAACTCTCTGAGAGATGACATTCCTGCTTTGCGATTTAATGTGATCATGGCAGATCTCATTGTGGCCTCAATTCCACTTTTCCTGTCCATTCTCCATAATGTTTAACCCATTACTAATTAAAAAAACCTACTTCCTTCTTCAGTTCCAACCTCAATGTCATGAAAATAATTTACCGTATGAATTCTGTGGAAGAAACAGCTATTTGTGATTCCTGTGTGGTTTAAGACTCTTGTTGTGCCAGCTTGCTGTATTGCAGGCGTACTTGGATTCAGAAAGTGGGTTCCGATTGAGTTGCTCATCTATCTACAGCATATTTAAATTCAAAAGGCTGGCTGGAACCAGGGAGTCAGGAAACTCTCTACTGTGTATCTGGGTTTACTAGGTTAATGCCTGGAACGAATGGGTTGCTTTATGAGGATAGGCTGGGTAGACCAGGTTTGTTTCCACTGGAAGCTTGAGGGGTGATTTGTTTGAAGTATATAAGATCTTGACATGGACCTCAATGTTTACTCTTGTGCATGTATCCTGAAATAGAGGAGATTAAAATTGTGTTTCCCTTTTTGAAGATTTGTTTTGTGTTGTGAGACTGTAGAACTCGCTGAACTGGAGGTGAGGTCATCCAATATTTTTAAAGCAGATATATATACATATATATAGAGCTTGTTAGGCAGGGGAATCGAAGGTTACCAACAGTCAATGGGAATGTGGAGTTTGATGCGCAAATCAGATCATCCATGATCTTCTTTAACGGTGGGGCAAGGTCAAGGGGCTGAATGATCTACTCCTTTCTTTTTGTTTAAAATATGTTTAAAATCCTTTCTTTTTGTTCCCTCATATTGTACATGAAATGGGAAACTTGAGTGTTGGGGATGTCAGGTGTGTGACTGAATCAGAGTCATCGTAGAATCCCGACAGTGTGGAAACAGGCCATTTGGCCCATCAAGTCCACACTGACCCTCCAAAGAGCCTCCTTCCCTATCCCTGTAACCCTGCATTTCCCATGGCTAATTCAGCCAATTTGCCATGGCCAATCCACTTGACTTGCGCATTTTTAGACTGTAGACTCCGGAGCACCCGGAGGAAACCCACGCAGACACGGGGAGAATGTGCAAACGCCACACAGACAATCACCTGAGGGTGGAATTGAACCTGGTGCTGTGAGGCAGCAGTGCTAGCCACTGAGCCACTGTACCACCCTTTTGTTCAGAAATGCATTGAGAAAGGGCATTGTTGATGCAGGTGGCACAGTGAAAATGCCACTGAGTTAATAAATCCAGTGGCCCAGGCTAATGCTATAGGGATGAAGGTTCGAATCCTACCATGACAGATAGTCGAATAAGGAATTAACAACTTGTCTTCATAATGGTTAGCATGAACCCATCATCGCTGGTAGTAAAAACCATCTGCTTCATTAATGACCTTTAGGGGACAAAATGTACCATCCTTAGCTGACTTGACCTCGTGGACATGTGGCTCAGCATTCACATTCTTAACTGTCCTCTAAGGTATCCATGTAAGCCACTGAACTCAAGGCAGTTAGGATGGGCAACAAATGCTGGCCTTTCCAGTGAAACCCACATCCCATGCAAGAATAAATCAAAGGTTCTTACTCCTATAGGGTTAAATAAGAGAAAATGTTCAACCTTGTATCTTTTCATGGCTTTTGGGCAAAGAGTTTTGGAGTATGATCCATCATTTGAAGTTTGACCTGAGTGTTTGTACAGTCACAGGATACATAAATGATTTACTTTCAGTTATACTGGCTGAGGATGACACCTGTTCAGGATTATGAGTCACTGCCATTGATCTTCATGTGACTGTACAGGCACATGTTCAGTCTGCATTATTTTTAATATTTCATAACTGGTCTAGATTACGGATTGCTATGTGCACTATGTTGGAGACACTTAAGAGGTGGATTTTTAAATCCTTCCAGGTCAAAATTGTTGAATTCAGTGGACTGATTGGTTCTCTCCATGATTTCACTTGTCATTTTTGTACCTTAAAGCAGCTAGTTGAGTCAGTTTCCAATTTATTGTTAGATCTGTCACAGTTTGAGTATGTGAAGGTTGTAAACATTACAAAAAGCAGCTCATTTTAATATATCTTCACTGTTAAGAAGAATATGACCACTCCACTCTACTCTTGACCCGTAGTTTTAAAGAAGCATTAATTTTCTGTTCAGTTCTGCAGCAAAACTGATCTTCCAGAAAAGTATCTGTGCACATAGTTGTATGTCTGTCTGTACAACACCATGTACTATAACCCTCCACACTCCTCAGTATGTTCAGGAAACGTGTGATTTGAATGCTCACGGTGACGATAGTTGACCACGCATTAATTATCCCAATGAATACTTGTTGCATATGCAACACGTGGATTGATTGATGTTCTCTAAAATCATCTTCAAGTATAAAATTTATTTCTTCTCCGAAATTGAGTAACATGGCTTTTCAGACTTGGAGCTAGTCAATTAAATGTATGTTGTGTGTGCTTAAATTGACCATTTTTGCTTGCAGGCAGAAACATTAAAGGAACGCTACCAGAAAATTGGGGATACAAAACGAAACACTCCGATTGAAGTTCTCTGTGAGAGCTTTCCAGGTATGGGCCACACTGTAGATTGGCTCTTGTAAACATTGTTTGCAGTATTAAGAGGCATTTGGATGGGTATATGAATAGGAAGGGTTTGGAGGGATATGGGCCGGGTGCTGGCAGGTGGGACTACATTGGGTTGGGATATCTGGTCGGCATGGATGGGTTGGACCGAGGGGTCTATTTCCATGCTGTACATCTCTGTGACTCTATAACAGTATGCCAAGAATTTCTGAATTTCTTGAGATTTTTAATATGAAAAAGCTCCAGAGAAAAACTGCAAGTGGAAAAAAAGTGTGACTGCAGAATGGTAAATCTCTCCAGTTGATTATCCCTTGCTCTCCACAAAAAACTTGTTATCTTCTGTCCTTGATATTGAATTCTGCTGACAGGTGCGGCTGCTGTTACTGAGTTAACCGAATTCAGTTTTCCTCTGCTTTCCTACTGAGTAATTATGGAGCTGTTCACACATGGAGCTGTGTTGATTGCTGAAGAGTGAACAACACTTCAGGCTGTTGACAGTCTTCGCACTAGTTTTAAACTTTTTGAGTCAGAGTGATGTATTAATCTCGAGTTAAGATTAAGATCAAGACAAGCATCAAACAAGGAATCATCAGAATGTATAACAGGATCATGAATTTGGTTATTTTTATATTGGATAACGTGTAGGGACATTGATTTGTGAGTCTTAAAGAGATAAGTCATTCCAATGTTACTGCTAATGGTTATTAAAACATTTACTCTTGCATATTACAGTAATTTTTTTTCAGTTTGATGTGCATTTAATACCAGCTGTCCATTGGATTGACTGAACTCTTAATCAGGACAACCTGAGCCTTCAGAGATTTGGAGAAAGTGAGGACTGCAGATGCTGGAAATCAGAGCTTAAAAATGTGTTGCTGGAAAGGTGCAGCAGGTCAGACAGCATCAAAGGAGCAGGAGAATCAGCGTTTCCGGCATAAGCCTTCAGAGATTTGTCCCATCAATACAATGTAGAAATTGTTTCAATCTTTCCCTGCTTCACCACTTTCCTATAGGAGTCAGGTTAGCTTGAAGTCACCATTTTAATGGTCACTTAGCATTATTTATTGATGGAGAAGGTTACATCATATATACAGCTAACAATGGTGAAACCTTTCCATAGGCATCGAATTACGGGCAGATCAGCTATGATCTCACTGAATGGTGAATTTAGTTCAAGGGGCTAATGCTTAGGTTTGGTACCACCTTAAACTTTGTTCAGTACTTTACTCTTTACTGAGTTGGTTACTGAGCACTCCTTTGATTACTTCACTGAATTCCTGATGTGAGGTAAGGGATCTCGGACAATGGCCTTTTCAGAGTCTTGGGAGAGTTCTTCAATGATGAGACAGGATGAACTTGGTGAGGTCTTGACCAGTCCAAGATTCTGCAGACTGATTTGATTGCAGTGTTCATGGGATGTTACATTGCCCTAGGATAATAGTATCAAATACTTTCAGAGAGATTTTGTGGAGGGGTTTTGTTTGTACTTAGTTGGTGAGATAACCAGCTAGTCACTTCTGGATAGCAGGAGCATGCTATTCTACTGAGTATGAATATAGAAGTCTTCCAAAGGTGATAAATATGTTCCTTTATTTGGAGCAAAATACATGATTTCAGAATTGTGCAATCAGAGAGGTCTACAGTGCAGAAAAAGGCCTTTCAGCCTATCAGGTCTGTGCCAGTGAAAAACCAGCACCTAACTATTCTGTTTTCCATCTTGAGACTTCATAAGCATATCTTACATCGATACTTGTGCACCAAAAACTCCACGTGTTTTGTTGCGATATGTCCCACTTTCACTGTCTTTCACATTATGCATTCTTAATCAGTCCCTCCCAATGTCCACCTTATCAAATGTCTTCTCTGATGATCTTTGTGCCCCTGCAACCTCCCAATTTTCTTTGGATTCATAAGCTGTCAGATATTTTTTCATTTCTGAAGAAGGGCTTATGCCTGAAACGTCGATTCTCCTGCTCCTTGGATGCTGCCTGACCTGCTGCGCTTTTCCAGCAACACATTTTTCAGATATTTGCTCAGGCATTTGCCTTTTGGTTGGTGCCTAAGAGAGTATGGTGCCAAAAGAAGAACAGTAACCAAAAAGGAATTGCAGTCTTTGTTGAAGAATTTGAAGACTAAACTTTTGCTCGATAGCTGCTTGGAAGATCTCAGCCTAGAATGAGAAAGTTGAATGAAACAAATGCTCGTTCAGTACAGTGGATCCATTGAAGGAGAGCATTACCTCACTATAACCTTTCCAAAGTGACAATTTACGAGCCTTTGTAGACAAGTCAATTTAGAATAATACTGTAAAACTGAGGTTTAAAATAAGAAATATTTGAATGAGAGTAGCAGTTTTTTGCATCTGTAAGTACTGTGATGTTTGCTGTTTACTTTCATTGATGTGAAGTAATTGAATTGTGTAGAATAGAGTAGGAACTGTATTCACCAAGGAAGTTGAAAATCCAATATTTCTCTGTAAATTGTAGATTACTTTTGTGCTACTAGTAGTGAAACTGTAACTTGAAGCTTAAAGAGCCAATAGCACATGAGCTGAGTTGGCTTGCAGGAATTACCATGCAATTTATGATATAACTTCCAATTACTCCATGTCAGTAGACAGAACTGTGCCCTCAGCCTTATATGTCAATCTCTTTCTGGGTTGGATTTGAGGTCTGTTCTCCAAGGTGACAGGACACCATTCCTTTAACTACTCAATCCTTTAGGGTATTGTTGTCTTCATTCCCCTATGTTAGTTATTTGATCTTTTTTGTAAAGATACAGCTATTTGGTTGACCAGCCACCATGGAGACCATATGTTTAGTTTAGGCAATAGGTATGTTCCATCAACGTAATTGAGCATTTCTGTTAAAATACGCCATTAACTAACTTTACTTCTCCTGTCTGTTCACTATACACTACCTGAACTGTTCTCCACCTCATTACTGCAGTGATTAGAAGTTTGGGGAGTTGCGATTATTTGTTTGACAGCAATTCATTTTTCGAATAAGCACTTTACAGTCTTCTGGTCACTATTGAGTTCATCAATTTTAAATTGGAATCATGGCTTCCGTTTTCCGAGACTGCAGGTGCTGTCAATGTCCTTGGGTGTAATATTTTGTTAACTTCATGTGTTTTTGACATCTCCTTTTGCCTTGTATTGTTAACTCTTGTCAATCAATCACTCCCGATCTCCAGTCTGTAACAGAACTTCCCTCCCACTCTTTGTGCCCCTCGCATTTTGCAGTGTCTCTGTATTTGATTATAATCTGTTCAATGTCTAACTGCTTCCAGTTCTGATGAAGGATCATTGATCTGAAATTGTTAATTGTCTTTCTGTATGGATGCTGCCTGACCTATTGGTTTGTTGTGGTATTTCCTGGTTTTATTTTTGACTGCTTTGTCTTTTCCTTCACAGAGGAGATGGCGACGTACCTCCGCTATGTCAGGAGGTTAGACTTCTTTGAAAAACCAGACTACCAGTATTTACGCACACTATTCACAGATCTTTTTGAAAGAAAGGGCTACGCTTTTGATTATGCATACGACTGGGTTGGCAGGCAAATAGTAAGTAGCAAAGTGGCTATTACGATCCTGTGAAAAGAGAGCAAGTTATTCTGTTGAGGTTGAGATGTCCAATCCATAACGTATGGAGTGCCAAGAATTTGTTCATTAGCCAAACAGTAAGCTTCTAACCAAAGAAATTACATTCAAGATTTCAGATGTTAAATGTATATGTTATAAAACAATAGTTTTTGATTTTTAATGGAAGGACTAAGAAAGGTTTTGCATTTATGTGGAGCCTTTTATGATGTTCCAAACGTTTGGCAAATAAGTATTTTTGAAGTGTTGTCATCTTGTAATGTAGGGAAGTTTCACAACCACTTGATTCAGAGCATGGTCACACAAACAGCAATGCGATATGCAACTAGGCACATATCATATTTTAGTGATGTTGGTCATGGAATAAATAATGGCCAGGAGAATTTCTGTGTTCATTTTTGAATCATGCTATGCGATAGTTAGTATTCTGCTCAGAAGTGATAATGAGGCATCGTTGATACCATTGGTCCATTATTCCTGAGGAATACTGATAAATATCCAGAACAGGTCAGGCCTGGCCTGGTTTCACTCAGGGATAGATAGCGAGGTTAGATGAGGTCTGGGTCAGCATTTGTTTGTAAATTACCGCATGTAACTGTGTAAAAGTCTAATTTCTAAGAAGGAATTTTTGGTCAAAGTAATTGCGGTCAGAGAGGAGGTTCAGCTTTTATGCAAGTAACATTTTGGAGGGAATGAAATCCAGTCTCACCTCACTATTGCAGAGTTGCCAGGTCAGAGACAGAGGTTGGAGACTGTTCCTGACCCCAACTGGAGCCAAGAGTACATGTGCAGGCAAGATGTCTGAACTGCCTTTTTCAATAGTATATTACTCTTTGATTCTGTCAAGCAGCTTTGCACCAGGGCAGGTTTGACATCAGTGGCAAGTGGGTGGTAAGTGTAAAGAGTTTGAATTATTTGGGTTAGACTTTGATTCAGCCCATTCATAAGCCCATATGAAAAATGAATGTTGCTTTGGCCAAAGGTTGGGTGTCACCGTTTGCACATAGTCAACTATTACTCAAGCATATGCCCACTCAAACTGACAAAACAACTTAGATTAAAACATTGCAATGGTGGTCCTCCCTCTCTCTCTC
>NC_057749.1:20326137-20408295 GCF_004010195.1 Chiloscyllium plagiosum
CACTCGCTCTCTCTCACACACACACACACACACACACACACACACACACACACACACCTCCGCCCCCCAGCCAAGCCGTCACCACTTTGACTTGGAACTGTTCCTTTAGTGTGGCTGGGTCAAAATCCTGGAACACTCTCCTTTATTAGTACTGTGGGTCTACATACCAAATGGATTACATTGGTGCAAGAAGGCAGTTACCTCCTTGATGGCAACTAGGAGTGGACAATAAATGCTGGC
The DNA here is from genome assembly GCF_004010195.1 of Chiloscyllium plagiosum. Taxonomy (NCBI): domain Eukaryota; kingdom Metazoa; phylum Chordata; class Chondrichthyes; order Orectolobiformes; family Hemiscylliidae; genus Chiloscyllium; species Chiloscyllium plagiosum. Next base: position 20,326,378 of record NC_057749.1, read on the forward strand.
TCAGCCAGTGATTTCCACATCCCATGTATGAATTAGCAAACGATATGGAAACAGGTCATCAAGACGGTTGATGTGAACAGAATTTTTGTGATTCCAAACAATTACAACCTGACCCGTCTGGAAATTGGAAATTGTGGGGTACTCAGGCCATGAGTTTCCAGGGCATGAATAAGATTTTCCAGATGGCATTCCATTGCTCAGGAGCTTGCAGAGAGAAATGTGCGTAAACACAGTTGAAGTTCACTGAGCGAATACTCTTGGTGCGGCTTGTTCAGAGCTACTCGTCAAACTGATAATTTGGTTTGCTCTTAATTCCGATTAAGGCTATAGACCTTGTATAATTTATGTGTTGGTTGCTTGGGTGAAAAAAACCTTTCAGCAAAATTTGTGTTGGCACTGAAATCATCAACATCTATTTTTATTTAATGAAATACAATTTGATTGGTAAAGAATTAGCAACTCCAGACTGCAAATTAAAGTTGGGTTGCACACAGTATAAATGTTGTTTAATGAGTGAAATCTGATTATAACCGGATGTTTGAAATTAGCAGTGTTTGATATGCCTTTGATATTAATCTTCTGTTGTTATCATAAGCAAATAAGTGGTTCAGTGTATTTAACTTGTTTGCTGTTTTAGAGTGGGTGGGGGCAAAGGCAGTCTGTTCAGGGGATGTAAGGAATTTAAATTTCACAAACATGCCCCAGTTACATTATATATGCTCATACTCTTATCAACTCCCATCAGATCAGCACGTAGATACAAAGAAGAACAGTCGGAGGCATGTGCTAAGCAGGATTTGTTCCCCATTTTATATCTCAACGTTCCTGTGGCTTTTGAGTGCAGTGAATTCTCAATCTCAATGCACATATTGAGGAGAGGTATCAAGGCTATATCTGGTATTTTCCAATTTGAGATAGGATTTGAGGGTTGGGGGGAAATCAGGTGATTTTTAAATCAGGGAAGCTAACCTAATGGCCTGTAGTGTTAAGGGGAAAAGTATTTTCTTTAAGTGGAATTGCATATAATTTTACAGTACAGAAACAGCATGTTTAAACCTCTTCACCTCACCCTATCTGCCCTCCTAGTTCTTTCTCCTTTGTACTCTACTAGCTCCATATTATATGCTTCTATTCTGTTCATTACTGCTCCTCCATGTGTGGACAGTAATTGTTAGTTCTGTCGGGGATGTGGGTGTTGCTGACTGAGCCACCATTTATTGCCCATCTCTAATTGTCCTTGAGCAGGTGGTGATGAACTTCCTTATTGAGGCACTGCAGTCCATTTCATGTAGGTACACCGTTGTGGTACTGTTCGCCGAGCTGGGAATTTGTGTCGCAAACATTTCGTCCCCTGTCTAGGTGACATCCTCAGTGCTTGGGAGCCTCCTGTGAAGCGCTTCTGTGTTGTTTCCTCTGGCATTTATAGTGGTTTGTCTCTGCCGCTTCCGAGCTACAAATCTTCTCACAAACTTTGAATGTAGGTACACCCACAGTGCTGTTAGGGAGGGAGTTTGGGCATTTTTACTCTGACTGTAAAGGAATGCTGATATATTTTCTAGTTGGGATGGGAATTGCTTAGAGGGGAACTTGCAAGCAGTGTTCAGTTTCTGGCCATTGGTAATCTGAACCAGATGAGTTTTTACAAGAATCAGTAATGGTTTCATGGTCAACATAGGCCTTTTAATTCCAGATTTAAAAAAAAATGTTAATTCCATCATTTGCCATGATCCCCAGAGCATAATCTGTCTCTCTGGATTACTAGGCCACCTACAATACCACAATGCTGTCGCTGTTTCCACATTCTAAATATGCTGTTGGTGAAGAGGTCTCTCGGGCTATGCTGGTGATTGATGTATATCTATAACCCCCTCCCACAAAATTTTCAATTTGCTCTGGCAGCACTCTGAGGCTATACTGTAGAATTAACTTAAATATTTAATTATATGAAATCTAGGTAAAAACAATGACTGCAGATGCTAGAAACCAGATTCTGGATTAGAGTGGTGCTGGAAAAGCACAGCAGTTCAGGCAGTATCCGAGGAGCAGGAAAATCGACGTTTCGGGCAAAAGCCCTTCATCAGGAAATCTGTTTATTGCAAAATGCATGTTTTTAGTTCTTTCAGTGTCCTAACCTTTATAGCCGTGCCAATGAGTGAACTTGTTTCAGTCAAACTTATATTTGTTCTTTGGTTGCTAAGACAATTTGACATGGGCTTTGAGTTCCCATAAGTAACGAGTGAAGATTTTGAAATGGTTACTCCAAACTGAGAATCAGGGACAGTGCAATGTTGACTGAAAAATTGGCTTTTGGAGACAATCTTCAGTTAAAGATGAATATTTCAATTTGTGTGGATCTATCTCCATTTGCTGCGTCTGCAGGACTGATTGTAAAATCCTGCATGGTAATTCTATTGTAGCTTACTTTTGGTTTCATAAATACATATCAAGGATCTTACTTTAACCCTTGTTGCAAGTAGTTTTAAAAGGGGCTTTGGCAGAATTGCCCATGTGGCAAGCACAAAACAGTTGTCTCTTGCGTTACTTAGATTTTCCATTGAATCAAATGTCACACTGAAGACTTTAAAAGACAATCTATATTGTTATTCCCAAATTCGAGATTTTGTTTTTGTTTTTTTTGTTTCTTTTGCCCTAATAGCAAGCTTGTGAGCAAACCGAGGTTTTCAAGTAAACAGGCCAGCATGGCTTCCAGTTGATTTTTGAATTGAGTCTGGTCTTTAAAGTATTTCTAACATGTTTTGGCAATTACTTGAGGGCTTTCAAAATAAGGAAATATAGCGCAATCTTCCAGGTGTATTTAATTTAAATAGGCTGTATCTTACAGAGGAAGATAAATTTTAACTGACACCTCAGCTCAAAGGAGATGTTCAGGACAAAATGGGTCTGGGTGGGTTACTCTTCGGAGGGTCGGTGTGGACTGGTTGGGCCACAGGGCCTGTTTCCACACTGGAGGGAACCTAATCTAATCACAAAAAAAACCTGTCCCTTTGAGTCAGTATAATTTCCATTAAGTCCATATTTTACCATCAGTAAGTGTCATACAATCGCTTGTTCATTGTTAATTTAATAAATTTGAGTAGCATTTTAAAACTAGAATGAGATCCTGTGCTGTCTTGAAAATCAGGTAGATCTTATGTGGGAATAAATGTCCAACGACCAAGGTTTTCTGTTTCTTGGTCCTGTTGGGATGCTGACTATTAACCCAAGTTAAATGCCATAGGGAGTCACGGTTTTGAGTACAATAACTGAAAAGTCCAGAGTGCAAGCTGTACCCAGAGTACAGCTGTACCCAGCTGTATCCTTGCAGTTGGATTATTTGACAATAACCTATAAAGAAATTCTTGATCAAGCGTCATGAAGAATTCAAGGATTTCAGCTGAGAGTACCTTTTTTTTTTAAAACAAACCCTATTCTGGAAAGCCCAATTAGTTGAAAAGGTGTTCACTGGTGCTACGGTCAAACTGAAGATGATCTCAATATTTTCATAGCGATGAAATCAGTTTAATGGCTTGGATTTCATGGTGAGTGGCAAAGTGACAAAGCCTACCTCTGACCTTGAATAAAGCTGCACACAAAGACATAACAATCTCTGAGGTCTAAAGTCCCAGTTACCGATTTATTTTTTTCAGAGGCCATAAGGTATCCAACAACAGTAACAGGATAAGCTCTCCATCTCATTCTGAAAAGACAATAACTCAGGAAGTAAAAAAAAACAGACTTTTCTATTTATAATTTAAAATTTTAAAGCAGAATCAATGATTGGGACACAGGATAAAATGGAAAGGAAATATCACCATTTAAGGGAAAAAATTGATTTGCAGTTGAGATTTCTTTTACAGTGAAGAAATTTGATACTGTACTAATTTGATAGTTCTTCAGGTATAGATAAGCTATTCAGAATGAATTATCAGCTGCTTATATCAATAAGAACCTGGCTACACTTTGTCCAATGAGATGTATCTTCCTCGCTGGTTTTTATCATGAGACTCAACAGTTAGGTTTCTTCACTGAGTGATTTTGAACTGATCGCCATTTATATCCTGTATGGAATGACTGACAGCATCTTCTGGATGCTGGTGTTTAACTGCACACCTAAAGGCATCTGAAGTTACTTTTAGATTCAGAGAAACAAGGGTAGTGAATGGTAACAGTTTCACAATCATTGCAACCACAAAATCCTGTTCTGCATTAAACCACTAGGTGAATCAATTCATAGGAAACTGTAGATTTCAAAGTAACTGGGGGAAAATGTGCGAAGAGATTTACTTTTCAGTTGATGCACCTCCTAGCAGCGTTAAACTAGGAGACTGTTGAATGTACTCACCACTACAGCCTCTTTTTGAAGTGATGTAACAAAATACAAAGTGGGGAGGTGAAGATGCTGAAGGCAGATATGGTCAGCTTTGATAGAAGGATTTCCCAAACATCCCTTGGATCCTGCTCCCCACTTGAAACAGACTGGTGATGCACATTATAGGAAATAAAATGCTTCTAGGTTGTTCTGCTCTGAACCTCACCTGCCTTTGTGTATGTCCCACAGCCCACACCAGTTGGACCCAGTCATGGGGATCATGGACTAAACAGAGAAGGCCACACACACCGAGAAAAAGCCACGCATCAGCAGCCACTCCGAAACCAGGTCTGTCCAGCTCTGGTTTATTTCAATCTTTTGACTAGCCTGTTGGGATTCAGTGGACTCGTTTGCCCCTTTTTGAGGAACTGTGACCATTCCAAAGCTGTAATTACCTAGAATTACAATGAGATTTTATTGTCACCGAAGTTACTGAAAATATGATGTAAAAGATCAAACATTGTTCACATGTATGGAAGGAGGAGTACTGCAGCCCATGCACAAGTAATTAATTAAAATCTAGCACTTTTTGTTTTTTGTTACCCCCAATTTGATGGGGATCTGCCATTCTGATCTCTTTATATAATGTTTCTCCCAATTAATGACAGTTATAGGGATGGGAAAAGCAAAGGGTCTGCATCATTTCGGGTCCTCATTGTTGGTAAAGTGGCATTGAATTGTGTGCTGAAGCTTGTCATGGCTTTGTATGAAACTGGCATCGATTTCACCAATTCACCAGTCTCCTTATTGGGTCATTTGTTAACATCCCATTAACTGGTTGTGAATAGTGTGTTGTCTCCAGGGAGTTGGAGTGGCAGATCGCCCTGGCATTCTAATGCAGGTGAAATTCGTAGTAAGCAACAGTATTTTGCTAATTTATCCTGAATAGAACATCACTTGCCTTTTGAACCGCTACAAATTTTCACGGTTGAAGGCAGCGATTATGGACAATTAATCACTTGGGTTGCTCTGGTGCATTATTAGGTATGTCAGTAAACTTGTCCACTCTTAAAAAAGGGTAATGTGCATTGCAATTTTATCTATTGGGCTCAAAGTTTCAAGAGCACATACCATCAACCTCCAATCTGACCTTTTCACAAAACCTTGTATTGTATTTTATTTGGATTCCACTAGGTATTCAACATATTTCTTCTTTCGTCCTCTTTACCAGTTACTGATTCCTTCACATAGGCAATGACTGTTGAGCACTGAAGGCTGTGTTGCCTGCCAGGGTTAAGGATGATGATATGGTTTGGAAATGAGTGTAAAGTGGGAGGGGAAGGACTAAACTGTCATGGCCCACATGGGTACCAATGACATAGGTTAGGCAAAAAAAGAGGTTTTGCTTATTATGAGCAACTGGGACTGAATGAAAAAGCATAACCACAAACATAATCTTTGGATTGCTACCTGACCTTTGTGAAAATTGGTATTAGTAAATACAATTGCAAAGCTAAATACATTGTTCAGAGTTGGAAGTGAGAGAAATAAGTTTTGACATTTTGAAAGGATAGGATTAAAAGAATTAGAAGTTGGGGTAGCTCTTTTAATAAAGGTTGAGATCAGTGTAGTGGTGAGAAATGATCTTCGCTCAGACGATCAAGATGTGGAGTAAGTCAAGGTGGAGATAAGAACTAGCAAAGGAAGTAAGTCAATGCTGACAATGGAATATAGATGCCCCCCCACCCATTAAGTAGTTACACTGTAGGGCAAGAGTACAAACCAAAAAATACTTGGGCTTGTAAGAATCTGCAAGGAGTTTTAGATTTAAATTTCTTACGTTCAACCTGAAAGTGAAATGCTGTCATGTTATGATCATTTCTGCCCAGCAGGTCCTCCATGATAGGTCTAAATAGGTTGCACCCTGGATGGTTCCTCAATCTATCATTCTAAGAAACTATCCTGATTACGCTTGAAGTCATCCTCTGCACTATTCTTATCAATTTGATTTGACTAATGAATATGAATATCAGTTGTCCATGATTTCTTACCTGGAGATCTGAGTGTTTTTGTACATAAATCGTAAAACGTTAATTTACAGATAGCACAAGTGATGAGGAAGGCAGCTGTGATGTTGATCTTATTTGTACGAAGAATGGAATAACAAAAAAAGTGAAGTCTTACTACAACTTACAGGGCCAAACCATTGCCATAGTGCCGTGTACAATTTGGGCCACCTTACTTATGGAGGAGTTTACTTATTTTGGAGCAAGTTCACAAAAAAGTTCATTGGGGTGATAGCTGGGATTCTCATGTTGAGAGGTGACCCCTCTTGGCTCCTCTTGGGCACGAATTTAGAGCGAGGGCAAAATTTCAAATAAGGGATTTTCCTTTTGAACCTAAAATGAGAAATAACTTTTTCTGAGGATCATTTGCCGTTGCAATTCTCTTTCACAATGAGCAGTAGAGACTGAATCATCGAATATATTTGAGAGCTGAATTAGAGAAATTTTGATTGGCAGGGGAGTTAGAGAATGGGGAACAGGTGAAAAAGTGGAGTAAAGGCCAAGATCAGATGAACCGTGATCTTATTGAAAGCGGAACTGGCTTGAGGAGCAGATTGACCACCTCCTCCACTGTCTTGTGATCTTACAATCAACTTGTACACCTGCTGATGAGAGACATGACTTTTGACATACTGTTTGCCCTGAATTGTAAGAAGTTTTGGGGAAATGGGGAATTCCATTTGGCCTGTACCACCTCCATCAGTGACGATGTGCAAACGGTGTTTCCGTGGGTTTAACTTCAGTCAAGCCGAATGAAATTCTTCACTAAGTTCAGGAAATCCTCTTATGTTCTGGTATCCATGACAAACATTTACTTTCAAAAAGAATTTCACTTTGGAGCAGATTCCATTTGAATTTCTTCAAAACATGCAGTGAGAAATCTGTGTCTTGTGACATACCTAAGAACTGCACCATTTGTGCTTTGCTAACCAGTTTACTAATCCCTAATGACTAACTTTTTGTTTTACTGCTTTGCTTGGGCCTGTTGTACTGCATGGATCCCAAAATTGTATCCCTCCCCTCTTGTAATCATTGAATAGACAGGAGGAGCTGACCGCAGAGGAGCATGGGAAATTCAGCCTAATCGGCAACAAAATCCTTCATACCTGACTTCCCAGCTGGCGTCAGACAGACACGGGGGCTCAGTCCAGGTATAACATCTTCTTGTGTGATTCATTACCAGATGGAGATTTAATTGTGCAGGATTAAAGCCAAATCATGATGCTCTGTGCCTCCCTAGAGCAGAGTTGTCCCAGACTTCTGCTTTGAGAACCAGATTTGCTTCAGATCTAATGGAGGTGAAGTGATGGGAGTGAGGATAGATCTTCCAAGAAATAATATCTATAGTTCTAGTACGCTGATTTGATTCTCGAATGTGCCAGGCTGTATCCTGTTCATTTCAGGAATACCAAATGAGCAAAGAAAAGTAAAATCTATACCTTTCCTATAGTCCCTTTGACTGCATCAGGACATCCAGTGTTGCTCATTGACCAGTGAGGTATTTTTCAAGTGTTCGATTAAAGTAAGTGCAGCGTTCATTTTGTGCATAGCAAGTTCCTCCAAACAGCAGTTTATTAGTCAGGATACCAGCAAAAAAATCTCCTACTCTTCTTTGAGAAAGCACATTTGGAGCCTTTGTATCTGTCTGAATTGGTGGATTAGCCTTTATTTAGTGTTCATTCAAACTGCAGCACCTCCCAACAGAGCTGCATACCCCAGGTACCGCACTGGAGTGTCATCAGATCTTGTACTCAGTTCTCTGAAATGGCACTTCAATTCGTGTCCTTCTAACTCTGAGGTGATGGCTAAACAGTATGACTGGCAGACACCCTTTCATATGTGCCAAGGTGGTCAAGCGATAGGTAAAAAGCAAGGCAGGGAGAGAATCAGGACCTGGTAGCGCATGCTTACATGCCGCGAGAAAAGAAAGCGAGTAGTACAGGGAAGCATTCTATGTTACTGCTTAAATGTAACATTATCCTGGAGCATTCCTTTCAATATATTTTGGTAATGTGTAAACAATAATAATTCTTTACACTTCCACGTGGTGCAAATCCTCTTTGCACAAAACCACAGTTCTGGCCTCTTTAGATGTATCTGTAAGCATCTTTCTAACGAGCATTCAACTTAAGCATGGAGAACAGATTCTATAAGTTTTTTAATGACCACCTAAAAAGTACATTACAGTGTACAATGTGCTTCAATCTCTGATCAGATCATGATCACTGAGCCGCTGCTGAACCTAAGGGGTGTATATATTAAGATATGATGCTAGCTGTCGGTGCAGCCAAGATTGTCCTGCACATAGAGAGCAAATTATGGTAATCACGCACCACATCAGTGAATTGGCTTCACATTTGACACTAAGCAAAGCAGGTAGCAGCTTCCCAAAAATTAGCAGCACAACCAAGTTTGGCATTGTGTTTCTGTCCACGCTAGATTGTAGTAATGAAAATCGACTGCATGACAGCCAAAACTAAAAACTACCTCAAACCCTGTGACTTGTGCCGATGGAGGAACAGAAGCAAGTTTTAGAACATAGAAAAATACAGCGCAGTACAGGCCCTTTGGCCCTCAATGTTGCGCCGATCCAAGCCCACTATCCTCCATATGCCTATCCAATGCCCGTTTAAATGCCCATAAAGAGGGAGAGTCCACCACTGCTACTAGCAGGGCATTCCATGAACTCACGACTCGCTGAGTAAAGAATCTACCCCTAACATCTGTCCTATACCTACCACCCCTTAATTTAAAGCTATGCCCCCTCGTAATAGCCCAAAACTGCACACAATACTCCAGATGCAGCCGCACCAGAGTCTTATACAACTGCAACATGACCAGGGCTCCGGAACTCAATTCCTCTACCAATAAAAGCCAGTACGCTATATGCATTCCTCACCACACTATTTACCTGGGTGGCAACTTTCAGAGATCTGGAATACACAATGGCAGCATCTGGTCGTTTTTGAATTACTGTGTGCATGGTGGCTGACACATATGTAGATTTCTTTAAAACTATCGGACTTTTTAAAAAAAAAACTGCTGCCTCAGTTTTCTATCACTTAACAGAAGGAGGTGAAAGAGCTTGAACTATATAGGTTGACAGTGCCCAAAATTTCTCCCTTCCAATGACGATAGATACATACCCAAGAAGCCATTATACACACCCAGAAGCAGCTTTGTGTTGTATCTGGAGTCTTGTTAACCATCTACTCAATTTAGACCAGTTGCCTTCAAGAAAATGATTTCTGATGCTCCTAATTAATAAATCTGCTGTGAAGGGGACTCATGTTATATTTCAGTTACTATAATTGTGTGTATTGTCAAGGGAAGATAAAGAAGAAAGGTGACATAAGTTTCCATCAAGTAAATCACAAGTGTTAGCACACTCAGATTAAATGACGTGATCTGTATCTGTGTAAAATTATTATCCTTGTTTATCTTAAAAGGTGGTCAGCTCAACTAACGGCGAGCTCAACGTCGATGACCCAACAGCAGCACACTCCAGTGCACCAATCGCAGCCCAACCAGAGGTGGAACTTTCAGAAGATACTAAGTATGTGCCCTATGATACATTACACCCTGTTATGCTTGGTGAATGCTCCACCTTACTCTATTCATTTCAGTTGTTGTGTTGGCTCTTGCAACCTCAAAAGAGACATGTTCAACTTAGAATATTCTGCTCAAGGCTCCAGTGGAGTTCAGACACTCAGCATTGAGTGGACCTTTTTTAAGGCAGGTGTATATTTACTGTTCAGATCGACGTATGAAACTTGAAAGATGGGGAAGGAAATTTTAATTGGTCATTTTTCTAAAGTTAAAGTTTCCAATTTAACTTTGCACTACTTCCTGACTCCAACCCTTACAGCAACACTTGGCTAGGAACATAGGAACAAGAGTAGGCCATTCAGTCTTTTGAGTCCGCTGCCATTTAATAAGAGAATGGCTGATCTGTGCCCTAACTCCATATACCTGCCTTTGGCCCATATCCCTTAATATCTTTGCTTAATAAAAATGTAATAATCTTGAATTTAAAACTGTCAATGGACTTATTATCAACTGCTGTAAATGAGAGAGAGGTCCAAACCTCTGCTCCTTGGCCCCCCTACTCTTATAAAGAAATTGATAAAATAGTACCTCATTTCACTAAAATGGCATCTTTTTTGCTTGATGCCTGGTAATGTGCCTTAATATGACTTCTTAGTCAACAACAAAATGCAGTGAACTTGACAGTTTAGCAAACAATGGGAAAACACCCCAAGTCTCTGCATTATTCTGCCGTGTTTGCATTTGTGACCTTCATTTCCAAAACTGAACTTATTTCACCTAACATCTAAGTATTTAACTGAACTGACAGGATTCTTTTCCATATAGTTCCCAAATTTATAGTATATTCCAAAACTAAAAGCTGGCATCCATGGGCATTCATAGGCAATGGCATTTTTTGTGATGGATTCTTAAAATGTGGAGCATTGACCTTCATTGAAATGTATCTGGCTGGTGAGTGCATGCAAGGCAGACTGTGACCCACGCGGATGGAGCAGCGGTTTTCCATAATCCTTTTAACCCTTTCACTGTCTCATTTTGGTTAATATTAATGCCTTTCCTTGTTGAGTTTTTTCTTGAATAGTGTTAGGTGCTTGTTCTGGTTAGAACAGACTTGATGGAAAAAGATCTGGATAACCCAATAGCAGAATGGGCAGGATTTCTGATGCATCAACTCTTGAACCTGCAGTATTTTTCATGATTACAGAGAAGAATGTCTTTCATCTCAGGCTTTTGGTGTTCTCACTTTCGCTGAGAATTCCTGACTTGTAAACATCAGCATTAGTTTGCGATATTTCAAGGAGCCGAGGGATTAACACTTTAGATCATCTCTTTAACAAAATGCGTGTCTTTTTGATAAAATATCACATTGTTGATTGGGACCTATGTTTTACAAGTTTAATGATCTACTAGGAAATGTTTGTTGGTGTCCCATACATGCAGTGAAAAAATATATCTTTAAGATGTTATTCCTTTTAATGCCTATCATTGTGTATAGGCACAGAAGAGATAAAGTTGTTGATATGTAAATATTGGTGTGTGCCAGTGAAAGGGTTAATAATTCCTGCATTTCCATCATTTTCTCCTGATACGCTTTTCATGCCAGCATAATTAGAACAATCTCAACAAACTCTTCCTTGAAGAAGATTGTATTGTATTGGCTAAACTGTAGTTGACCGTTCTAATGCAGTTGACCGTTAACTGCTAACCCTGTCAAATCATGTTTTCCCTTTACTATCTTCATTTTAAGCTGGATTGTTACAGGCCTCCCTAAATCCTCCTTTCCTACCACACCACCACCCCCCATCCCACCTCACCTGTACCTTGCTGTCAGAATGCATTAAGAGTTTAACCAATGATCATTGTGTTGAACTAGGACAGTGCAGCACTGAAAAGTAGCAAGCTACAAAAAGGGAGAAAGATTGTAGCAAAATACATGAGGTTACCATGGCGATACAGTTTTATACTTTGGTTACAGTTCTGAGACGCCAAGTAGAAAGATGTGTTCTGTGGCAGTAAAAGGGTTTATGATCAAGACTTAGAATTCTGTTGAACAGAAATTATAACTCTTCAAAACATGTCTGCATAATTGAATTGCTGGTCCTTTTGCAATGTCCGGAAGGAAGATCCACTTTGTTTGGTATGGCAGTCTGCAGGTTAGATCAAATGCACGGCTGAAATGCTCAAGTTGCTTGCCTTTCTTATTCATAATTTGCAGCCTCGGCAATACTGAGGGAAGAGGAAATTGAGGTCAATACAGATAACAGGGCCTTTGAACATCAAATCATTTGATGGAATAAAGATCCTTTGAAGACTGTGTAAAGTTTGCTACTTAAAAGCCTTTTTTTGAATTTTTGATTTTTTTCTATTATTCCATGAAAAAATGTAATTACCAGTTAATAAGGAACATTTCATTTATCATTCAATAGAGAGTAAATACTGTGTATAATGAAGATGTTGGAAAATCAAAGCCTGATTTAACTTTAACCACTGCAGCTAGTGAGAATGTAAAGCATTAAAGCCAAACATCTGGAAGGTGAGAGGTTACAGTTCAGCTGTCTACTCAAAATGGCGTCTGCCTTGAATATTGATGTGACTTTTCTTTCACTTCTTCTAGTTGACAAACAACTTGTCACTTGACTAGCTTCTGCATTCTAATTGGATGGTTTTTGTGTCCAGGAATTCTATTCAGTTAAATCTTTTTTGCTTTTCCTGTGCTCCCTTTCCTTATCTCGCTCTTTGCTTCCCTCATTCCATCCCACTAACTTCACCCTTGCTGTTTTCTGAAGCCCTCTTGTTGTGTAGTTACGTCTTCCCTCCCTCACCCCACCTTTGTGAGCCATGTGCATGATAAGCTTAACGGCGGCGCTTTCTCCTTTGATTAATCTGTTGTCTTTTCTCTCTAAACTCTTTGTAGCTGCATCAAAGTGCTCAACATGTGGTGAGTCCCTCTCTTTGATCAGGGAAAGAGGGAGTGGACCAGGCTAGAATGACACAAACAAAAAGTGACAATCTATCCTCTTGGATGGCTGTTACGTGAACTCATGATTGACCTCTAGGTTTGACCACCACGTAAATCAAGTAGAAACTTGAATGAAAATTTGCAGTACAAGTGGTATTAGCAACAGAAGTCAAGTCTGTGCTTTGGACTTGAAGAAAATACTGAAAACTTAGGTCGTTCAGAGTCATGGCTTTTGTCACAATCAGTTTGCTTAGAGTCAAATATACGTCTGCAAACAGCCTTGCAGATTTCCAGTTCAGTTTTTGATCGTTCAGTTGATCATTTGAGCAATTATGCAACTGTGTTTGACTTCTAGGACAGGTGTATGAAGCATGTTTAGTTGATTCTTGTAGCCACAAAGATGTCTTTTTGTGCTTTTCAATGGTGTAGCAATCAAATGTCACAGAGACTGTGCTGATTCTGTACAAGCTGATTATAGTTATTCCATCTGTGTCTGGTACCATTGATGTTCCTATGAAAAATACTTCCTCAGAGACAGCTCTCGATCAGCTGCAGAGACTCCTTGAATCAGGTTCTTGACAGTTGCCTCCAGCAATCTCAATGTTTGGGTCAATTTGAAAAAAAAAAGTTAAATATTTTCCAAGAAATGTGAAAACACCTGTCTTTGAGTACCAGATTAATGTGATATTTAACATAAATTAAGTTTAACAAACCACAAGATAATTAAGTAGAGATTTTACTTCCTTCCCATCTGCTTAGTTCTAAATTGCATGTTTTAAGTAAGGACAGAGTTTTGAGTTATAAAGAGAGGCTGGATAGCCTGGGACATTGTTCCCCTGGAGTGTAGGAGGCATGACCTTATAAAGAGGCATAGAGAAGGTGAATAGCCAAGGTCTTTTCCCCAGGGTAGGGAGTCTAAAACTAGAGGGCATAGGTTTAAGCTGAGAGGGGAAATATTTAAAAAAGGACCTGAGGGGCAACTTTTTCACACAGAGTGGTGCATGTATGGAATGAACGGCCAGGGCAAGTGGTAGAGGTGGGTGCAATTGTAACATTTAGAAGACATTTGGGCAGGTACCTGAATAGGAAAGGTTTAGAGGCTTATGAGACAAATGCAGGCAAATGAGATTAGTTTGGTTTAGGAAATCTGGTTCGCGTGGATGAGTTGGGTAGAAGGGTCTGTTTCTGTGCTGTATGATTCTATGACACAGTCCTGACAGCCTATTCTCCTGCAGAAGAAATTTAAAATTATGCTGTTGAATTCCAGGTCTACAAAGTTGTGCTTTTAGTTAAAATAGCCTTTAGTTATCGCTTGACTGAAAATATAAGTCAAAACTGTAGCAATGGTCAACATGCTTCAGTTAGTTTAGATTTACTGAATAGAGATGTAAGTGTATTGCAATTTGGCTCCACATGTGTTTGTAACGTCAACATTTACTACAGTGTCTAGATTAGAGTGGTGCTGGAAAAGCACAACAGATCAGGCAGCATCCGAGGAGCAGGAAAATCAACATTTCGGGCAAAAGCCCTTCCTGATGAAGGGCTTTTGCCCGAAATGTCGATTTTCCTGCTCCTCGGATGCTGCCTGACCTGTGCTTTTCCAGCACCACTCTAAGCTGGACTCTCATTTCCAGCATCTGCAGTCCTCACTTTTGCCTATTTTATTACAGTGGACGACTGCAATTCTCTTTCCAAATGCTCCGACAAATAATTGGGAATAAAGTTTCAAAACCCTAAGCAGAGAAGCTATTAAACTATGACCATTATTTTGCAATAAAATTGGGCTTGACTTTGGAATATATCAGTTTGATTAAATATCATTTTTTTAAAAATCGTTATATTCGACTGCTGCCATGTCTGGTTAAGGTTTCGTGCTTTGTTGCTTAATTCTGTTGCAATTTTTAGATCCCTCGTCTGACAATCATGAACTGAGTTAATGACCAGAATTTGTGAAGTAACTATCAGAAGCTGATACTTCACTCACTTCATTCTACCGGGATTGTGTGTGTAGATCCGCTTTAAGAGCGTGCAAAAGTAGTATAATTGCATTTGCAGGCTTTTTGATCCATTTCCAGACTTGTGTAATGTGAGTAAGAGCAATGGTACTCGAGGAAGGGGAAGAGTACCACGTGGAACAACAAAAGTGTTTTAATTTTTTTTTAAAGCCCCTTAAAATCAGATGGCACTAAATGTTGAGAGTCCTGCTGTGCTCAGTGTTGTAGGACAGGGGACGGCCATAAATTCAATCCTGAGTTCCTGACTCCCGACATCATGCCAGGATGATATTTGCTGGATAGAAGGAAATAGGAGAAGAATAAAGTATATTTTGAATAAATGGTACTGCTTCTTGGAAGTCAGCCAGAGAGATTATTAACAATGGTCTGGGAGCAAGCCATCTATCCATTCACCAGCAGGCTGCAAGTTTAAGATGCGATATCATTTGAAAAGAATATTCTCATGCGGAGATGAAATTTCAAATCAACCGTGATTTGATTATGAAAAATAAATTATTAACTATGAACCAGTATTTACTTCCCTTCAAAGTTCATGTACTTTTTGGGTGATCTGCTCCTGTAATTAGTCTCCTGGGAAATACTTTGCAAAGTTTCTCCCTGCATGACACCCAACATGTGAATTGCATTAACTGCTTAAATATCTCCCCAAATCTACTTCTCTGGTTACTTTCCTTAGTATAACACCTCCATGGCTTCTCAGCTCAAAAACCATTGAGCATCTGGTTCTTTAAAGCTGTATCATTTCGAAGGGGGTAACTCAATAATTCTGCTCTTACCAACGCAACAGTAGCAAGCACTTTTGCAACAAAGCCTTTCTCCCTCCCCACAACATGTACTTATAAGCATCTATATTCATAGATATGACTTCAACTTTCACATATGTATTGAGGAGCAAAAGTAAGTAACTTCTGCTTCCCTATAATGCCTGTCGTTATTGATGTGCTCTTGTTCCTTCCACCCAAAAAATTCTGCATTCTCCATTCGTTTTGCCATTTAAAAACAAACAAAACGTTTCTCTCTTTAACTGTACCATAGATGAAGCAAACAGGACTGAGAATTTTAATTTGAATGCAGAATTATTCACATTGCTCCCTGAGCTCCCTCCATTATATCACTTACAGCTCAGAAACAAACTCTTTGGTCCACCTCATCCATGTTGACCAAGTTTCCCAAACTAAATTAGTCCCTGCGCTTGGCCAATATCCCTCTAAATCTTTCCTTTTCATGCACCTATCCAAGTGTCTTTTAAATGTGGTAACTGTACCTGCATCTCTCACTTCCTCTGGCAGTCCATTCCACACATGAACCATCCTCTATGAAAATGTTGCCCCTCAGGTCCTTTTTAAATCTTCCCCCTTCACCTTAAAAATATGCAGGGAATTGGTGTAGCTCAGCTGGCTGGATTGCTGGATTGCATGGGATCAATTCCCATCACTGGCTTGAGGTTACCGTGAAGGGCTCTCTTTCTCAACCTCTTCCTCGCCTGAGACCTGGTGGCCCTCAGGTTAAACCAGCACCAGTTGCTTCTCTCTCTAATGAGAGAGGAACCCTATGGTCTGGTAAGACTATGGTGACACAACAAAAATATGCCCCTTATCTTTGATCCACAATTTTCTTGACATGACTTCTGACTGTTATTTGTTCTTGGAATTTGCATGACTGGCAAAGCTGCATTTATTACCCATCCCTAACTTCCTAAAGAAGTTGATAATGAGCCATCTAGTGCTTGTTTTTATAATTGATTTACTTGCCAGACTACCTGAGAGATCTTGGAAGTATCAATCATACAGTGTGGGACTGGAGTCGTGCAAAGGCCAGACCCGGTAAAGGTGAAAGATTTCCTTCCTGGAAGGAATTAAAGAACAGGCTAGATTTTATGGCAATGCCTTTTATATCTACCTTCTTGTGGCTCACACTTAACAAATTAGATTTGGTTTTCTATCCTCCACAGTATGATTTTTTTTTTTCACTCAGTTACTCGCACTTACTTTAGAAGTCCAAATAGGCAGTTCTCATTATGAAATGACTTTGGTGGCTTCACATAGTTACTTTCTGTTGGGTCATTCAAACAAATGTAGAAATGGTTTTTCTTAGTCACTGTAGAATCGTGGATTTCTGGAGGAAGATCCTTCAAAAGGAAATGGGATGACACTTGAGTGAAATAATTTGTGAGGCTATAAGGATAGAACAGGGGAATGAGATTGCTTCTGCAAAGTGCTAGCATGGACTGAGTGGGCTGAATGGCCTATTGTGTTGTTTTGACTCTCAAAAATGGCTTCCACCATGTTATCTTTGCTGAAGGATATCCACTGTTGACACATTCCCATATTTTTCATGTGTTTTCGATATTCAGATTGTTGCATTTATCTAGCTTAATATCCGTCTGTGTGCTAACCTGCGCAGTTCTGTTGTCCAGATGCATAGATTTTCCATTCCCTCCCTGACCCCTCTCACTTGCAACAGACGCATATCACTTGTCAGCAGATTTCATTGAAGCTGCCATCTCCATATTGTGCATAAATAGTTAAAACCATATAGATCCAGCCTAATCTCCTGTGGATAAACACAAAGAGCTATAGATGCTGGAAATCTGAAACTAAAACAATGTGCGTTGGAGTAGACAGGTCTGGCAGCATCTAGAGAGTGAAAGCAGTTAATGTTTCAAAACCAGTGACCCTTCTTCAGTCCTGACTTGAAATGTTAACTCTTTTATATCGATATGCTGCCAGACCCTGCGGTGTTTCTGAGGCACACTTTTTTTTCTAATCCCCTGTGCAGTTTTACGAAATGATACCCTCCTGCCTGTCATTCTAACATTTTGCTGCTTTTCAATCCAGTTAGCCAGCTGATTGATTTCTTTTGTGTGTGAAATTTGCCCACATAGCTACTCCTGTGAAAATGTCAGGTTGAAATTAAATACCTTATACTGTGCTTGTCTTTCTGATTCTTGCCAGGCCTCAACTCTTAATCAACTATGAGGTAGTCTTAGTTAACACATACTCTGTGCTGCTTACCAACATTGCCTAAAATGAAATTGATTAAAACTGACCAAATGTTTTGTGTATTGTTTATGTATCTAACTGGGTATTTCCTCAGCTCAAGCACCCTAACAGAGGGACTGTAAGTCTGCCTCAGCTCATCTACTGAAGCACTCATCCAAAACCTTTTTTATTTCTCAATTTGGCTGTTGGTTCCCTCAGTTTTATGGATGGCTCATTTGCAATGCAGAGTGATTCCAACAGTATGGATTTCAGTTTTCACACTGGCTGAGATTACCACGAAGGACTGTCCTTCTTAACCTTTCCCCTTGCTTAAGGATTAGTGATCCTCAGGTTAAGCCACCATTGGTTGTGTCTCTGTAATGAGAAATCAGCTCTGTCATTCAGTAGGATGATTCTGACTTTTCACTTCTCAATTTGATATTTCAAATTAGTCCTGGCTGGACTTTCACCTTCAACTCTCTGTGCACTTCCTTGTCCTAAACTTTGCATTTATCCTAATTTGCACCATCCAGTGCTCACTAACCTGTGCCAGCCCCCTTTGAAACAGTACCTTGATTTTAAAATTCTCACCTTTGTTTTCAGATCCTCTGTTGTCTGAGCCCTTACCGTTTCTGTAACCTCCTCCAGCTGTACAACTCTCAAATGTCTCTACGTTTTGAATACTGACCTTTTGCAAATGCCTGGTTTTAATGGCAAATGGTGGGTGTGCCTTGAGTCATAAACTCTAAAATTCTCTATCTAAACCTCTCTACCCATTTTACCTATGTCTAACCAGGTTTTAGGTCCTTTGCCTTGATGTCCTCTTTGTGTGACTTACTGTCAAATTGTTGTATTATGCTCTTAAGGATCCTGGGGCATTTTGCTGTGTTAAAGGTGTGATATAAATGCGAGTTATCATTGATACTTATTATGTATAAAATATGATCCAATGTGGCTTGGAACAAATATTTTCTTCCTACATATATACTATACTGAGAATAGAATATGAATGCAAACTAGCAAAAAACATAAAAATGGGTTGTAAAAGTTTTTGTGGGTATTAACAAGGAAATGTTGGCCAAATGTGAGTTTAATACAAGTAGAGCTGGATGAATTTATATTTGGGAATGGGGAAATAGCAGAGAAGCTAAATACACTGTGTCTGTTATAATTCAACAAAATACGTGACAGAGATTTCATATCTCATGGCAATGCCATGACCAATCAAAGTCAACCTGCCTGGTTTAAAGATAAACAAAGTCTAATAATCAGATTTACTTATGAATTTAAGGACTTAGGAGCAGGAGTAGGCCGTCTGGCCCTTTTGTGCCTGCTCCATCACTCAATAAGATCATGGCTGATCTTTTCGTCGACTCAGATCCACTTACCCATGCTCTCGCCATATCCCTTAATTCCTGCATTGTTCAAAAAAAGATCTATCTTAGCTTTAAAAACGTTTACTGAAGTAGCATCGACTACTTCACTGGGCAAGGGATTCCATAGATTAACAACCCTGTGGGTTCCGTCCTGAATCTGCTCCCTCTAATCTTGAGGCGATATCCTCTTGTCCTAGTTTCACTTGCCAGTGGAAACATCCTCTCTACGTCTATCTTATCAATTCCCTTCATAATTTTATATGTTTCGATACGATCCCCCCTCATTCTTCTGAATTCCAATGAATATAATCCCAGTCTACTCTGTCTCTCCTCATAAGCCAACCCCCTCAACTCTGAAATCAACCCAGTGAACCTCCTCTGCACCCCCTCCAGTGACAGTACATCCTTTCTTAAGTAAGGCAACCAAAACTGCACACACTGCTCCAGGTGTGGCCTCACCAACAGTCTGTACAGCTGCAACATAACCTCCCTGCAGCTTTTAAACTCCATCCCTTTAGCAGTGAAGGACAAAATTCCATTTGCCTTCCTAACTACTTGTACTTGAAGACCAACTTTCTGTGATTCATGCACAAGGTCACCCAGGTGTTTCTGCATAGCAGCATGCTGCAACGTTTTACTATTCAAGTAATAATCCTTTTTACTGTTACTCCTACTAAAATAGATGACCTCACATTTATTAACATTGTATTCCATCTGCCAGATTTTTGCCCACTCACTCAAAGTATCTATGTTCCTCTGCAAGCTTTGCCCTGCCACTCATCTTAGTGTCATCTGCAAACTTTGACACACTACACGTGGACCCCAACTCCAAATCATCTATATAAATTGTGAATAAATGTGGTCCCAACACTGATCCGAGAGACACCACTAGTCACTGATTGCCAGCCAGAATAGCACTCATTTAACCCCACTCTTTGCTTCCTGTTAGTCAACCTCTATCCATGCTCTCTACCCATAATGCCATGCATCCTTATGCAGCAGCCTCTTGTGTGACACCATATCAAAGGCCTTTTGGAAATTGAGGTACACCACATCCACTGGGTCCCCATTGTCCACCTTGGTCATAATGTCTTCATAGAATTCCAAAAGATTTGCTAAGTATGACCTGCCCTTCATGAACCTATGTTCAATTTCTCTCGAGATGCCTTGCTTGAGTCTATTATCAAGGAAGAAATAGCATCTTCCCCACTACAGAGGTTTAGCTAACTGGTCTGTAATTCCCCATCTTTTGTCGTCTACTCTTTTTAAACAGTACTGTTTTCCATTCTGCTAGGACTGCCTCAGAATTCAGTGAATTTTGGGAAATTACTGTCGGTGCACCTGCTATTTCTCCCATCATCTCTTTTAATACTATGGGATGCATTCCATCAGGGCCAGGAGACTTGTCTATCCTTAACTCCATTAGTTTGCCCAACACTACCTCTTCCATGATGATGATTGTTTCCAGGTCCTCACCTACCTTCACCTCTTTGTCAATTACTGGCATGTTATTAGTGTCCTCCACTGTGAAGACCGATACAAAATACCTGTTCAATGCCTCAGCCGTTTCATCATATCCCATAACTAAATGCCCCTTCTCATCCTCGAAAGGACCGCCGTTTAGCCACTTGTCTGTTTTCTACATTTATAGAAACTTTTGCTATCTGGCTTTATATTCTGTGCTGATTTTTTTCTCATGTTCCATCTTCCTTTATAGCTCTTTTTGAGGCTTTCAGTTGACCTTTAAAGTTTTCCCAATCTTCTAGTTTCATGCTGTTTTGGGCAACTTTGTATGCCTTCTCTTTCAATTTGATAGGCTTCCTTATTTCCTTAGACACCCATGGCAGGTTACCCCTTTTCTTACAATCCTTCCTTTTCTCTGGAATATACTTTTGTTGAGCAACTTGAAAAATTACTTTGAAAGTCCTCCACTGCTCGTCAACTGTCCCAACATAAAATCTTTGTTTCCAATCTACACTTAGCTAAGTCCTCATACTATTGTAGTCTCCCTTGTTTAAACACAGGACCCTCTCCACCTGTATTCTAAATTCAACCAAACTGTGATCGCTCCTTTCAAAAGGATTCTTAACCATGAGGTCATTAATTATTCCTGTGTCTTTGCACAGGACCAGATCTAGGATAGCTTGTTCTCTTGTTGATACCATTGCATACTGTTCCAGAAAACTATCATGAAAACACTCAGCAAACTCCTCCTCAAGGCTACCCTCACCAAGCTGGTTCGAACAATCAGCATGGAGATTAAAATCCCCCATGGTTTAATTCTCAACCACTCAATGGTTTCTTCTCATGCAGTATAAGTGGTGATTTCTCCTTGAATTGGTATTCTCGTGAAATGTCCTGGTGAATGCTAGACAATGAAGCTTCACAAAATGTCTTTCTTTTAGCCATTCTTAAGTTCTGTCATAACACTTATGACCAGAAGCTAAAAGCTTACTTTGTAACTGTCTTCTAGAATTAAAGATCCAAGGGACTAGAGAGAATGAGGAATTAAAGGAAATTAGTGGTAAAAGGTTGTATTGGAGAAATTAATGGCAGTTTTTTTTTGACAAGTTCCCAGGACTTTATATTCTACATTCCAGAGTATTCAAACAGGCAAATATGGAAATGGTAAATGCATTGCATTTTCTAAAATTCTATAGATTCTGTTACGTTTCTTGCAGATTAGAAGGTCACAAATATTACTCCACTACATGGGAAGGAAGAGGAAAAAATTGAGAACCATGGACGTGTTAGCCTTACGTTGGTAGTATCTGGCATTTCCCCAATTATTCTAAAAGAAGAGATAAATGGTGCAAAGATAATGTTGATCTGATTGGACATAAAGGGAGAAAGAGAGGACTGTAGGAGAGTTGATGTTTCGAGCATAAGTCCTTCATCATCGCATTCCTGATGAAGCGCTTATACGCAATACATCGACTCTCCTGCTCCTCAGATGCTGCCTGACCGGCTGTGCTTTTCCAGCACCACATTTTTTGAATCTGATTGGACGTAGTCAGCATGAATTTGTGAATATGAAATTGTTGGACAAATAAATGGCTCATTTTCACCGTGGCAGTCTGTGACCGATGGGGTGCTGCAGGATTTGTACCTGGGGCATTAGCTGTTCACAGTTTGCACCAATAATTTGGATATGTGGACCTAATGTTAATATTTCCAAACTTACAGATTACACAAATCTAGGTGGCAATGTGTGCTGCAGAGGTGCCAGATACAAATCAAGAGGATTTGGACAGACTTGGTCAGTAGGCAAGAACTTGGCAAATGGAATATAATGTGGAAAAATATGAGGTTATCCATTTTAGTAAGTGGAGCAGATATGCTATTTTTTTGAATGGTAAGAGATTAGAAAATTTGATACTCAGAAGGACCTGGATGTCCTCCTCAATAAGCCACTGAATATAAACACGCTGGTGCAGCGAGGTATTAGGAAGGCTGATGGAAGGCTGTCTTTCATCATAAGATTGGAGTCCAGAATTAATGAAGTCTTGCTTCAAATATTTAGGAGTTTGGTTAGGCTGCACCTAGAGTATTGTGTACAATTATGGTCCCTTACGTTCAGAAAGGTTACCTTTGACGGAGAGCAACAAAGGTTCATCAGTCTTGTTTCTAAGTTGGTAGGGCTATCCTACGCAGAGAAATTGGGACAACTGGGCCTGTAATCTTTAGAATTTTGAAGAATGAGATGTGTCCCATTAACACCTACAAGATCCTTGAAGGGATAGACAGAAGAGATGCAGGTCAGATGTTTTCCCTGATTAGAGAGTCTGGAACCGGTGACCACAATTTCAAAATAAAGGGAAAATACTTAACAAGGAGAGGAAGAGCAGAATTTTCTGGCTCTAATGGTGGTGAAGATTTGGAATCCTATACCTCAGAGAGCTGTGGAGGCTCTCATTCAGTAATTGACAGATTTCTAAATGCCAACAATGTAAAGGGATATACGATAAGTGTATGGGAAAAAAAGGAGTTTGAAGTGGGCAATCGGCCATGATTGCATTGAATGGGGCAAGCTCAATGGGCGAATGGCCTACTACCATGCTCCCACAGTTTTCATTCATCCTTATAAAGGCCTCAGATAGAATCCTGTTAAATGCTTCTTGGCATTTAACCAAATTAAATAAATTGATTTACACTCTCCCAATTTAGTTAAATATTTGTAACAATATGGAAGCTAATTTTAAACAGCAGTAAATGCAGTCTCAAAAATGGGATTTCACTCTAGTGGGTTTATAAAAACAAACCTGCCAAAATCTATATTTTGTTTATATATAGGACATTTGAAACGTACAATGTTATTATTAGTATGCTTCACTTGTTGCTTATATCATCGCTGATGTAAACTAATACCAAGATTACTTATTTTGAACTTGTCATTACTGATGACAAGGCTGTGCAGATTTTACTTCCCGAAGCAGAGGGGCAATATTAAATAGCGAGGAAAAGCCTGTTACTACTCTGATGCCATTTGTCTCCATTCTGACGGCTCGTGACTTTGTTGGTGGCTCTCCCTATATATCAGTCACATACTGAGATTTGGTTTGAGTCGTTTCTTTTAGTGAACTGCTGATTAGCACATTTCTCAAATGTAAACTGAAACCAGCCATCTAATTGTGAATGGTCGCAGAATGCTGGCCTGATGCACAGAACCCAGGGAAAGTAAGAAGGTGGAGATTCCCTAAAGGTTGCATGCACTTAGTAAAACCTACTCCACTGGTAATGAGATACTTTCCAGATGCTTCACCATCCCACTTGGGAGATAGGTCATATCATTAACATGCTCTGCAACTTCAGAGCTTTAGTATTTGTGAAAGGATCACATCACCAGTTGCAGGTCAGGGAAATACTGACTTCTGTAGTCCTCCCACATAGAACACTGGATTTCCCTGTTAGTTCGCCTGTTTCCATGTAACTGATTGGATCCAAGAATGAATAGTCAGCTTATATCTAGGTGTTAATAATTTTGCAGGTAACAGAGTGGTTGAAACAGCACTGTGGACACGCACTACAGTCTCCTGTACATGAACAGTGATTGTGTATGGAATAAAATGATATCACTGCAACAGGTGCAAACTGGATTTTTATATTAGTTTCCTTTCTACAAATAGTCTACCTTTGAGAGACTATGTTCAGCATGTTAATTATAACCTTAGGGACAAAAGTAGGCTATTCAATCTCTCCAGCCAGCTATGCTACTGGTTCGGTAAAATCTTGCCTTACCTGATTGTGGCCTTAACTCCATTTTCCTGAAAGGTTCTTGAATGCTGTCTGGTGAAGAGACTGTCAGAAATTAATGAGGAAAGAATTGAGGATATATCCTTTCAGCAACTACCCTGTCAAGATGCCTTGAGTCTTCTATCTTTCAATAAGATCACATTGTTCTGAACTCCAGTGGATATAAGCCTAGCCTTCTCATAAGACAAATACTTGACCCCAAAAATCAGCCTAGTGAACCTTCTCTGAACTTTCCCAACACAAGAAGCAACATCGGAAAATGCTAGAGAAATGTTTCTAAGAGAACAAACAAATAAATGAGCCTCAGATGTTAACACTTCATTAGCATTTAAATAATTGGAACAAAGTAGTTAGGAGAAAAACGTTTATCACTGAAGCTGTGTGCAAATTGCTTTAAAGAATAAATAATGACGATTGAGACAAAAGAGTAATAAGAACTCACTATCTGAATAGCTGAGGTTAGAAGTCACAAGACACCAGGTTATAGTCCAACAGGTTTGTTTGACATCACAGATCGGA
Source organism: Chiloscyllium plagiosum (assembly GCF_004010195.1). Taxonomy (NCBI): domain Eukaryota; kingdom Metazoa; phylum Chordata; class Chondrichthyes; order Orectolobiformes; family Hemiscylliidae; genus Chiloscyllium; species Chiloscyllium plagiosum. Next base: position 20,351,405 of record NC_057749.1, read on the forward strand.
GTGCTACTCCTTCATCAGATTAAGTGAAGAAAAGCACACAGACACAGAATGTTTCGGCAGAGAGATCAAAATATTGTACAGATGGTGTGAGTGGAGTGCTGAGAGGCTGAATAACAAGTCTCTGCAGGTGATCAAGAGTGTCAGACAGTGTGAGTAAAGTGTCAATAGCTGAAAAAGAAGTGAAGGGATGACCTATGATCTGATTAATTGAGACAGAGATAATTACAAAAAAAATTTAAAATAAAGTAGTGCTGGAGAAAACTAAATGACTAGAATAAAATGATAGGAGAGTCGCATGGTGAGGGTCAAACCAAAATAACAAGTAATCCCAAACTGTACAAACTAATTAAGGAAGAGAGATCATAACGAGTTATCAAGGTGATGGTGTCAAGACAGGACAGTAAGGAATTTTTTACAAATGCAGAAGTGTGGTGGGGTTACATTTAGTGCAACCAGAAGACCTCTGCCCAAGGCTCAAAGTGAATATTCAAGTCAACAGGAGCTGCATTAACACCAGATTCATCAGCCGTGCTCCCAAGAAAGTACAGAATGTCACCCAAGCACAATACAATGCCATCAATGCTCTTAAGACCAAATGCAACATGGTCATCAAACCAGCAAAGTAGGCGCTGTCATCGTACAGAATAGAACGGACTACTGCAAAGAAGCATACTGATAACTGAAAAACCAGGAACACTACAGACAATTACCTGCCAGTCTGACCAAAGAACACAGACTGATCAAGTCCTTCAGACTTGCCTACGCACTCTCATCCCACATACTTCTCGCGTCGGGGACTTTACTGCCTTCTGAAGATACACAAAGCCAACACACCTGGACACCCTATCGTATCAGGCAATGGGACCCTGTGTGAGAATCTCTGTCGAGGGCATCTTGTACAGGGGACCCCCAGCTTCTGTTGCAACACTACAGATTTCTTACAAAAACTCAGCACCCACGGACTACTCAAGCCCGGAACATTCCTTGTTACAATGGATGTTTCAGCATTCACCAGCATTCCCCACAATGATGGCATCACTGCAACACACTTGGTACTCGATACCAACAACTGCCAATCTCCGGACACCATTCAACAACTCATCCACTTCATTCTCGACCACAACATCTTCACCTTTGACAACCAGCTCTTCATCCAGACACATGGAACAGCCATGGGGACCAGATCGGCATCCCAATATGCCAACATTTTCATGCACAAGTTCGAGTAAGACTACTTTGCTGCAACCACTGTTATACACCAGATACGTCAATGTTATTTTCTTCCTTTGGATTCATGGTGAGAAATCACTGAAACTACTAAACAATGATATCAACAAGTTTCATCCCACTATCAGACGACACTTCAGAATCAGTTTCATTCTTGGACACATGCATCTCCACCAAGGACGGACACCTCAGTACTTCACTCTAACACAAACCCATGGATAACCTCACAATGCTGCACTTCTTTAGCTTCCACCTTAACCATATTAATGAAGCCATCCCCTATGCCCAAGCCCTGTGCATACACAGGATCTGCTCAGACAAGAAGAAATGCTATGGACACTTAAAGATAATGAAGGATGCCCCCATTTGAATGGGATATGATGCTGAACTCATCTATCGCCAGTTCTGATGTGACACAGTGAAAAGCTGCTACATCCTCCTTAGAAGACGGGCACAAGACACGACCGATAGAGTATCATTCGTGATCCAGTACTTCCCGGAGCAGAAAAACTATGCCATGTTCTTCACAGCCTTCGTATCATGGATAATGACGAAGATTCCGACAAGGTCATCCCCCACACCTCCACGTCTCACTTTCAAACTACTGCCAAACCTTAAACAGATCATTGTTAGCAGCAAACCACCCAGCTTTCAGGACAACAGTGACCAGAAGAGATGCTAGCTCAACAACATGGACACTACCACCACACATGGGAATACCACCCACCACCGGAGGCTGAGTGTACTTGACCACTGAGACGTTCCCTGGCTGGGAGGGAACATGCCGATCTGGTCCATTCATTCATTCTGGATTAGTGGTGCTGGAAGAGCACAGCAGTTCAGGCAGCATCCAAGGAGTTTCGAAATCGACGTTTCGGGCAAAAGCCCTTGTCATAGCTTCTGCATGGTCTCGCGAATATGCCATGCCTTAGGACATTCTTGCCTACGGGATATAGGATTGACAAGGTTGGCCGAGTCACATGAGTATCTGTCCTGTTTTGACACCATCACCTCGATAACTTATGATCTCTCTCCCTTAATTCGTTTGTGCATTTTGGATTACTTGTTACATTGGTAAGACCGTCGCCATGCGACTCATATCTATTACGCTATTTCTAGCCATTTGATTCATCTCCAGCACCACCTTATTTTAAATTTTTTTGTAATTATCTCTCTGCCTCAATTAATTGGACCATAGGTCATCCTTTTACTCGTTATTCTGACCCTTCAGAGATCTCTTATTCAGCCTTGCGACACGCCACTCACACCATTTGTACAATACTTTGATATCTCTGCCTATAAATTCTGTCTCTGTGTGCTTTTCTTCTCTTCACCGATGAAGAAGCAACACTCTGAAAGCTTGTGATTTCAAGTAAAACCGGTTGGACTATAACTTGGCATTGTCTGACTTCTAATCTTGTCTATCCTAGTCCAACACCAGTACCTCCACATCACATATAGCTGAGGTTGTGAAAAGTAATTGAATGTGAGATTGAGACTAAAACATAATGGCTCTCATGATAGGGCGGTGTGAGGCAGCGTGATGTAAATAAGGATTTTGTTCGGATAACCCAGCAGAGTGTCCTTAGTGTGAAACAATGGAAGAAATGGGCTGTCTTATGTGGTACTAGGCACTGATAGAAAGTAACTTCACAGGATTTAGGACCAGCAGCAACTGCAGGCAATTAGGTGCTGATAGCTGGATAGTAACAGGTCAGAGAAATTTATTCAATAAAATTTTGCAGCATGAATTTGTAACTTATGTACTATAGCCATCACATTTTGGCACAATCCTAAGCATTCATCGGAAGTCTGAATTGTATTCAGGAATACTTAGTTATATGAGGACCACTTTGTTTAATTTCAGTACCTCTGAGGAATTGCATTGTGCTGCGTTCAGTTTGCCTCAGAGATGAAATTTCTTTGTGTGGGGTAGATTGGGTGTAAGACAGAATGTACCTTGGGTGTTACAACGTTATGACTAAAGCAAAGATAGCAACTGCTCTGAAATGTTTGACTGTAGAAGAAATGATGGGAAGGATTAGTCGATAATGAATGGATCACTGCAACAAACACAGAAGGGCAGACTTATATATCATATACATAGGTCAACTTGGTATGGAAAACACTATATTTCAGGAGTCCAGGGGTTTCATCAGAACCTTCACATTTAACTGGCTGAAAACTCCCTTCAAAGATCAGATTACTTGATAAGCAAAGATAAAGTAATTATTCTCTGTGAATTGTGTATAAGCAATGGAGAAATAGACTCAGGGCTATCTGATTATCATGTTAATGTACTAACATTCATGATCACAATCTCAGAATTAACTAAGGGCAAATGTTTGTATAGTCTTCCATTCATACCAATCTAAGAATGAGTAGATGATGATCACTGGATCTCAATGGCAATATGTCTGTGGAAGAGTATGCCTTAACCTGCGAGTACAATTATTCATAGCTGCTGATTAGCTACAGACTGTTGAAAGTGTTTCCAAAATGTGAGGGGGGAGTGCGCTGAGATTCTGCTCTGATATCCCCTCAACTCCCAGCTATTCTTCAAGCCCCATTTAGCTTCTTGTAAATAAGGCAACCCTCTCGTTGATGCAACACTTACCTGAATATTGATGGAAAAAACACATTTTTGTTGAGGCTTTTCATTTTGCACTCATCAGGACAATTTGCGAGGATATCAGTGTAAAAGGGATAAACTGTATGAGAAGAGTGAGATGATTGGCAAGTGGATTGCCGTGAAACGTTTCTTTTTGGCAGTGTTCAGATTCTGTGCTCCTAGTGACTAATTGTCTAACAGAACTGAATTGAATCACTTGGGACAATATGGGAGATGCCCCAGTGCCAGTCATTTAAGGTTAGCACTCTTCGGTTCTACAATGAGCTCATTTATGTGGTCAAATGACTGGAGTTCGAACGTCATGTCTGTATATCCATATTCATGACTTGGAGGAAGTAGGATAACCAGTTATCTCTCTCATCTTGTTGAGGCCATTGTGAGCAAACGTGATATGACTTAGTCTGCTGGCCTGCGTTCTTAACTCATTGTGTAGTAACTACAGCTTGCACCTTTATTAATCCCTGTTTTTTCAATCCCTGTTTGGTTTACACCTATGTTTCTGCTCATTTTATAGCAGTACACAGCTTTTGATGAGGAGCTATTTTCTCCTCAGGCTGCTAGGATGAGATGGAACATAGAAAAGTACAGCACAGAACAGGCCCTTTGCTCCACGATGTTGTGCCAAGTATTAATCCTAATGTAAAATAAAATAACAACCTACGTATCTCTCAATTCACTGCTATCCATGTGCATGTCCAGCAGTCGCTTAAACGTCCCTAATGACTCTGCTTCCACCACCACCGCTGGCAACGCATTCCATGCATTCACAACTCTCTGCATAAAGAACCTTCCTCTGACGTCTCCTCTATACCTTCCTCCTAATATCTTAAAACTATGACCCCTCGTACCAGTCAATCCTGCCCTGGGGAAAAGTCTCTGGCTATTGACTCTATTCATTCCTGTCATTACCTTGTATACCTCAATCAGGTCTCTCTTCCTCCTTCTATCTAGAGAGAAAAGTCCGAGCTTAGTCAACCTCTCTCCATAAGATAAGCCCTCCAGACCAGGCAGCATCCTGGCAAACCTTCTTTGCACCCTCTCCAAAGCCTCTGTATCTTTCCTATAGTAGGGTGACCAGAACTGGACACAGTATTCTAAGTGTGGCCTCACCAGGGACTTGTAGAGCTGCAGCAAAACCTCGTGGTTCTTAAACTCAATCCCCCTGTTAATGAAAGCCTAAACACCATATCCTTTCTTAACAACACTATCCACTTGGGTGGCAACTTTGGGGGATCTATGTACTTGAACACCAAGATTCCTCTGTTCCTCCACACTGCCAAGAATCCTGTCTTTAATCATATATTCAGCATTCAAATTCGACCTTCCAAAATGCATCACTTAGCATTTTTCCAGGTTGAACTCCATTTGCCATTTCTCAGCCCAGCTCTGCATCCTGTCTATGTCACGCTGCAGCCTGCAATAGCCCTCGATACTATCAACGGCACCTCAGACCTTTATGTCATCTGCAAATTTACAAACCCACCCCTCAACCTCCTCATCCAGGTCATTTATAAAAACTACAAAGAGCAGTGGCCCAAGAACAGAGCACTGTGGGACCCCACTCAACACTGACCTCCAAGCAGAATACTTTCCATCTACAACCACTCTGCCTTCTGTCAGCCAACCAGTTTTGAATCCAGATAGCCAAATCCCCCTGTATCTCATAATTCCTGACTTTATGAATGAGCCTACCAGGGGAACCTTAACAAATGCCTTGCTGAAGTCCATATATACCACGTCCACTGCTCGACCTTTGTCGACCTGTCTTGTCACCTCCTCAAAGAACTCAATAAGATTTGTGAGGCATGACCTGCCCCTCACAAAGCCATGCTGACTGCCTTTAATCACGCTATGCTTTTCCAAATAGTCATAAATCCTATCCCTCCAGAGTTCTTTCCAAAACTTTGCTGACCACAGACGTAAGACTGACTGGTCTGTAATTGCAGGGATTTCCCTATTACCCTTCTTGAAAAGAGGAATAACATTCGCCTCCTTCCAATCCTCTGGTCCGACTCACATGGAGAGTGAGGAGGCAAAGATCTTTGCCAGCAGCTTAGCAACCTTTCTCGCTTCCTGGATTAGCCTAGGATAAATCTGGTCTGGCCCTGGGGACTTAATTTTTCAAGCATAGTTAGCTGCTCCTGTGCATCTCCTCCTTTTGTGTGTAGATGCTGTTATTGCTGACCCAGGCCTGACTGAAAATCAGCATGTCTAGACTGTTGAATTGACACACAGTAACATTGTGCTATTCAATCCATTTGTATTGCCTTTGTCAATATCGGAACCTTGCCCGAGTGTGACGGAATTGTCAACTGAGATGAATCCCTGGATGAGCTTGATCCTGTCCTTGCCCAATGCCTAGGCATAACCTCCATCAGAGATTGATAAAGATTGATTGCAGACTGATAACCTGGCTGTAATAGTTGCTCATTGCCTCGCCTACTTCTTCAGTTTTCTGAAATTGTAAAAAAACTTTCTCTGTGGATGTGGGCATCACAGATGAAGCCTGCATTTATCATCCCTTGCTGGTTTTTACATCCATTACCTCCACTGGATTCCTAGACCACAGGAATGGGAGTAAGCCATTCAGCCCATCGAGCCTGCCCTGCTATCCAATACGATCTAGGCTGAGCGAACAGCTAATTTCCTATTACTCACCTCAACCCCATAAATCTGCCTACAATTGATAATCAGCAATCTGTCAATCTCTACCTTAAATATACTCAAAAGCCCAAGCTGCTTCAGCCTTCTCGGATTGGGAATTCTAAAAATTCACAAGTCTCTGAGTAAATATCTTTGACCCTCATCTTTGACCCAAATGGCGCACCCCTTTTTTTAAGTTGTGCCCTTGTTCTTGATTCTCCAACCAATGTGCTGGATACAGTAAAGGCTGTGTGCCCTGACCACAGCCCAATTATAGTATTGAAATCTTTGCTCCAGAACTAGCCACACGTCTAACCAAATAGGTCCAGTCAAATGACAATGTTGATATCTACCCTACAATACAGAGAATTGTCCAAGTATGTCCTATCTAAAGAAAGGTAAATGAAATCTAATCCAGCCAATTACCACTTCATCAGTTTGACTTGTGCCTTATAAATGGTGGATGGTCTTTGGTCACATTGAGTTACACAGTGCAGATGTGCTCTTGTAGCTATGATATTTTCTAATAGTTGCTCCAGTCAAGTTTCTGGTCAGTGAGAATCCCAAAGAGTGTAATGTAGCACTTTCCATTTGCATGAATGAGTGCAGCTCCGACAGCACTCAAACGTGACGCTGTCCAGAACAAAGCAGCCCATCCATTGCCTTTAAATGTTGATTCCCTTTGCCAGTGATGCACAGTAACAGCATTGTGTACCGTCTATAGCATGATAGCAACTCATGAAGACCCTTTTGACAGCACCTTCCAATGCTGTGCCCACTTTATCCAGCAGGACAAGACAGCACATACATTGGGACACCAACATCTGTAAGTTCCCCTCCAAGTTACTCACCATTCTGACTTGGAAATATATCACCATTCCTTCAGTGTTGCTCGGTCAAAATCCTGGAACAACTTCCCTTGTAGCACAAGGTGGTGACTGCATCAGATGGGTTCCAGTGGCTCAAGGCTCACCACAACCTTCATGAAGGCAATAGTGCAGGGTTGGGCTTGTTGGGGTGTTGCTAAACCTGCCAGTGAGAGAGACATTCCATGAATTTGTATTTTCCAAGGGTATAAGTGAGCCAGTTACTGTGCCTTGAGAGAAACAGCTTCATGGTCGCAGTTACTGGCACAAGTTTGTTATTTCTATGTTATTAAAATTGAACTCTCATCATCAGACTGTTCTGATGGATTAGACCATATTCTTTTAATTATTAGTCCAGACTTTTGTTTTACTAATAGTTATAATACCACTGTAACCACTATACTTTGCCACTCAAGATCTTGAGGAACCCTTTGTTGTTTGTAACTGAAAATCCACAAGACGTGAATTAGTTTCAATGGTTACTGACTGTGAGGATCTGGAAATGATGCCAACCTCTGGATTGTACCTTTGTCTGTGGCCAATCTCTTTACTACAACTTGTTAGAGGTCTTGCAAAGATTTGCAAATCAATGATTTAACTTGCACATTGAATTACGGTGTATAGTTTTCAATGTATAAACTAAAGTTTTGCAACGTACAACATTGAAACAGACTATTCAGCTCAGTAGTGTGTACTATCTACAAGATGCATTGCAGGAATTCACCAAAGATCCTCAGACAGCATCTTCCAAACCCACAACCACTTCCATTTAGGAGGACAAGGGCAGCCGATACATGGCAACGCCACCACCACAAGCTCCTGTGCAAGCCACTCACCATCCTGACTTGGAAACATATTGCCATTCCTTCACTGTCCCTGGGTCAAAATCCTGGAATTCTCTCCCTAAATGGGATTGAGAGTCAACCCATAGTAGGTGGACTGCAGCGGTTCAAGAAGGCAGCTCACCATCACCTTCTCAAGGGGCAACTAGGGCCACGCAATAAATGCTGGGCCCAGCCAGTAACACCCACATCCCACCAATGAATAAAGAAAAATAAACTGATCAATGTCACTGTTTTTGCTTCACGCATGCCCCTTCCACCCAACTTTATCTAACCGTATCGTCATAACCTTATCCATCATTCAGCCGTGTAGCTTCCCCTTGATTTGGATATCAAATATACATTTACCCTTGATAGTTTATTTGTTTGATCAAGTGTAATTTTGAATGCATGGACTAGATCAGTTGTATAATTATATGTTTTGATTTGGGGGAGTGTTAAGGAAGTGTGGGTATTCAGTGTGTGACTGTATGCCTCAATGGAAGATTATTTTCTTTTGTGAGTCATTTGCAAGCAGCACTCCTGCAAGTTTCATTAATAGCATTGTTTTTATTTCTCCCCTTTTGTCTTCCACCACCTCTAGGTGTTGCTGTTTCTTCAAGAGGAAAAGGAAGAAGAATGCAGATAGGCACAAATGACTGCAGCTTTCGAGGGGCGGCGAGGTTCTGCTTGCATGTTCAACTCCCTTTGTTTTGGATGAAAATGCCACGTGACTGGTTGAGAAGCTTCAGACTCTGATCCTTGTTTTGTATGATTATTATTTTTTTGCCTGTGCCTGCGTGTTCTCCGCTGGGAAAGGATCCTCTTATTTTCCTTCAAAACACTCAGGCTCAATTGCACTTCTTACCATGATGACCAAATTCCCACAAGAGAAATGGCCAGACAGACGCAGATGCAGAAGTCCTCAGGCTTTTCACTTTTCCTGGCTGCGGTTTAGGGCGGACGGGGGTGTGGGAGAAGTGTGGTTTGGAGGAGGTGGGGATGGGGTGGGGGGAGGGGGTAAGGTGGTGAGGAAACTGGGTGATCGGCACCTCTTCCACACCACCACAAATCGAGATGAACAGTGTGGTGAAACACTCGCTCTGGGTACAAATAGACTCTTCAGTGCCGAGCTGCCCACCCAGAGGAACGAGGAGTAAGCCAAACTGACATGGGCAGATACAGGTGCACTTGTCGCAAAAAAAAAACAAAGTGGTTGTTCTATTTTGTGATGTAGCATATAAGCTGTGAGAAATTTTAAAATCTACTGTTTTTCCCTTCCTCCACTTCCCTCTTCCCCTTCACTGTTCAAACTTTTCTTGACCTTGTTTGCAACTTTTGGGCTTTGGCCGTTGTAAGCCGGCTGAAGTAATTTTTACGAAAAGAGATGGGCTCTTTTGCTTTCTTAAGGTGCACTTAATGTTGGGGTGGGTGCGCGCGTGTGTGTGAATGTGCGTGTGTGTGTGTGTCTATGTTGCTGACATCCAGATTCGATCAAATGCAGTGTGAATTGTGAACACACACTGGCTGCTGCAGTAATTTCCAAGCCAGTACTGCCACTTTTAAACATGTTTTTTTTAGTTGAAATGTTTGATGGTTATTATCCAAAGAGCACTGTTTCTGTGGAAACATTACAAAGTGAAAACAGCATTAATTTCCTTCCTGTCCTCCTCCTCCTCCTCCTCGCCTTTCTCTCTCTGTCTCTCCCCTCCCCTAAGAGTTGGCACGTAGGATGCCTACAAATGTCACTGACATCTGATCTAAGGGCGACTGCATAGCAGTTGCCAAAGTGAATAGACAGCATATTTATGTACGCTTTGGGCAATTTTCACAGGGCACAAAGGAAGATAGTTAGGAGCACTGCATGTGGTGATGTCATCCTCGAGGACAGACTCTTCTGACTCTGGCCAGGTGGCCTGGAGCTTTTTCCTGACCTGTCTCCCTTGTTGTGGTTGTAGGATTTGCTCATCTTCATAGGGTCCGAATGAGTGGCATTCTTTTCATAACATGCAAGCAGCAACTTGAAAAGGATTGAATGCATTGGGATTGTAGGAAATGCTCCCAGTGTTTTGACCGAATGGGTGGGAGAGCTGCGAGGTGCAGGGTTGTGTGGTTGGGGTTTGTTTGGTCAGCATGAAGGGTGGGTGGGGTTTACAGAGGAATTCCCCTCTGTGACATATTCAGAAATTGGATCCTTAAGCAACTCCTAACCTGCTGGCCAGTGACTGCGGAGATTCCTGCTTGAGGTAGCTGTATCCTCAGGAAGCTGCAAAGTGCCTGTGGCTTTACTTACCCTCCTCATGCTGCGGCTGAAACCCAAAGGCTGGGCACCGGAGATGAGTTCATGGAGATTAACCATTTTGCCCGAAGTGATTCCCCAGTTCTCCCGTGGGTTAGATAGCTGGGTTGAGGCAAATTGAGCAATGGAGATGTTAGCACTGCATCCCAGCTACATGTCTGGACACAACACCAGAGGGTCTGAGTATGGTTAAATGACCAGAATTAACTAACCGTACCATAACTAATGCCCCAAGTACAGTTCAGTTAAGTTTCTATAGCAATGCGAACTGAACCAAAGTACTTCCGAATGCGGTGAATCTCATCCACGTCTGGATCATCCTACTCAAATCATTTGACATCATTGAGCCCTGGTTTTTACCTCTGAAATCTATGGATTGAAGTGATGCAATGTTACTCTGGACATTCCTGCTCACATATTCCAAATGATCCTGAAGAGGTGTCTGTAGGAGAGTCCTTCCTTGGGCGTTTGCATGTGTCTTAAAGGTTCATTATCTGCAGTTATCTTAGTTCGCAACAGGCTCTGTACCAGGTACATGAAAGATTTTACTTGGGGCAATCAGTAACTTCAGTGACAAGAAAATTCTCCTGAACATCCAGTAGACTGTTAATTGGCTGCTGATCATTGTAACCAGCAAACCACTATTAGTCAAACACTATAGCAAGTCAAATGTCCCAGTGCATTGAAAGGCTGGTGTTGACCATCTGTTGCTGCCACATGCACTCCTGAGTCTATCTAGGAGTTTCGATATGGGAAGATGGAAACGGAGGAAACCGGCTCAGGCTATGTGGGAGGAAGCAATCTTCTCTTTCAAGAGTTGTGCAAGCTGTTTGAATCTCCTTTTGTGGTCTCATCATGCAAAATGTTAACATTGTTATCTGTTCAATATTCTGCTCTTTTTAACACTGAAACAAGCGGCTGGTTTTTAGTTACCAGGTTGTGCAGCAACACTTTTAATTGATTGTCAAAAAAATAATTATTTTAAATTGGCACCTTTCCTGCGGGGGTGCAGAGAGGTGGGGAAATGCAACTTCTCGAAGGCTGTAGTCCCAGTTCTTTGAACTAGACATTGTTCCTTAAAGTGCGGAATTTCTCAGGCCAGTAACTTAATGCATTTCGAGAGATATTTCAAAGGAGGTATGGAGGCTCCAGGACCAGAGGAGCTGTTAGCAGGCAGTGGATTGCACTGGTTAAACTGTCTGTGTAGACAGTTCCGATTTGACTTAACTAGTCCTTTATCCAGGTATCCTCTTGCTGCTGTCAGGTTAACTTGTTAGTGTGGATAACTCCAGATGATCTGTTTACTCAAAGTACAATCTACTCGTTTCAAAATTGTGTAACTTGAATTATGTTGATGAGAATTGTACATGAATGCACTTGCCTCTTGTGCAATTTTATTTGACTTGCTTAATTCAAACCATCGGTTAATTGAGACTTTCTTTCCAAGCAAAGTACAAACTTGAATGACCAGAAGTAGACAGTATTTGGAGTGTTCTGGCACATACCTCACACTTGTGTTGATTCTCGTCATATTTAACCATTCTGTGCTGTAACTTTCAAAGGGCTTAAGGTATTCTGTGGAAGAAGCTGACGGAGCAGCAGAGAGAGGGGGGAAAACGACTTATTTGGGGAGTCGAGAAAGACACCACCTCAGCAGCAACAGCCAAAAAAAAGCATTAAGACTGACGCATTGCATTGCTCAGGTTGCAATGAAGGGAAATTGGCTTGGGAAGCACTCTCCAGTGCTTGAATCTAAATTGATCATAGCCCCTTGTGTGTCTCTGCCAACTGTGGGCATCAGGGACCAAATAAGGCTTTGTTGACCGTGCTGAGAGCCCTGGAGAATGGCTCAAATTTGTTGGTGCAGTGCTGGTAAACTTAGAGGACGTGATGCTCCTTCACCTCCTTTGCAACCCAGTCAGACAAGATCTATTTTCCAGGAGGCAGCTCTGTAAGAATTGAAGAAATGAAACAATGATTGTACATTTCATTAGCTGCAATTGATCTTCCACTTTATTTTGTTATTTCAGAATACTCCTTATAGCCTTAAGAATTTTAATTTAAAATACATTTTGTGGAAAATCATAATTTGTTTGTATTTTTCCCAGATGCTTTGAAATGCTCCTATAAGGCCCTTCTGTTGTTCCTTTATTAAAAGGTACAAAGAAGCTAAACATCTACAGTGTTTGGAAAACAGACTTGGGAAGGAGTTGTAATGTCTCCTGATGAGCTGCTGCAAGTAAACATTGTTACACATTCTGACAGGCAGAGCAACTCATCAAATACCATTCCAAAATATAGATTAGTATCACATTCCAGTCATGAAACATGTTATGAAACTGCCCATACAAAAAAAACAAGCACTGGGAATTACCTCTAAAGGAACAGGGGAGCTCAGCTCTTGTGAACAACTTTTGGTGTCTGTCTTGGATGCTCTTTCTGTCTTAAGTGTTATGTTTTCTGTTTGGGTTGACCTTTCCTCATTGACCCTGTTGGGAGAGGCTGGGAACTACCTGAGGTAAAACGTAGAGTTTTTTTTTTAAGAAAGAGGGTTACGTAGCTGTTGACTGGTGAAGTACAAACCCATTATAGATTCCTTAATAGCTGGTTGTTTGGAACTTTGATCACTGCTGTCAGAACTCATACTTGAACATGATGATTTAGCGATACAGTGGAGCCTATAATATCCAGTCACTTCAGGAAGAAGCCTGCCCCGAATCTCCTTACAATGCAGCTTTCAGGTGTAATAATATTTGAATGAGACAACATTGCAGATTTGTCTGATTCTTCCTCCCTCTCTCAGTGGCTGTTTTGTCAGGACCAGCTTCCACTAAGTACTGTCCTAACTTTTTCTAACGGGACCTAAACCAGTGGGTTTGGCCTGGTTGCTTAGGCAGGAAGGCTTCTATTTAATCAAAGTGACTGGAGGATTAGGTTTCACTATCAATGAGACTTCCTTTTGTTCGTTTTGCTCCGACCTTGAGCGTGTGAGTAAAAGCTGTGTTTTTACTCTTTGTGGTCTTGTAAATATAGCACACGTTCGCTTACTGAGCATGAGTTTCTTAATAAAATTCTCAAAATTCTAGACTATAATAATTACAAAAAAAAAACAACCAAGTTTTGGTTTGTTTTCTTGTTTTACAACTGTTGCTGTTTGTGCTGCTTGTTCTGTATCCACAGGGGAGGGTTCTCACGAGTTGGCCACAGTTTTGTTTTTGTATAAAATACAACTGTGGAAATCATTTTTTTTAAAAAAAAAAGAATGGTTAAACATGTCTGTCCTTTTTCTTGGTAAAGTAACCTTTTGTTCCTATTTTCTTTTAAAAATTGAGAATTAAATAGTTTTCTATGTGCACTCCTGGCACCAGCCTGAGCTTACATGCTGTCAACATTCGAACATTATGGTAAGAGATGGGGAAGTTTCTCTTTCTGAATTAACCATACGAGTAGGTTGCAAACCTTTGTGGTCAATCCCATTATAGCACACTCTGGGGAAACTCTTGTCAAGTTTACCACCCATTTGATTTTTCTCTTGTTTCCTTTTAAACGACCTTTTGATGGTTTGATGATTCAACCCTGAATTCTGCAGTGACTTGTTTCCCTTTCTAAACGTTGTTTCAGCACTCCAATCCAGATGTAGACCAATCTTCGACAGATAGTTTTGCCTCTTGTCAAGCTAAGATGAATGGGTCTGTCCCGTGTCCAGCCATTTGGACACCACTTCACCTGATCAGCCTTCCACCTCAAGGCCTCTCATTTCCAAGCAGTTATTAGTAATCAAGCCACACACAGCACAATGTTTTCACTTTGTCCCAAATCCCCTTCCCATGAGGAATCTGTTTCAGCAGTGTATCTGATTGAGATACAGTTGAACTGCTGATGTGTAACATTGGTTGGGCAGGGGAGAGAAGAAAGAGTAAAATTATTTTGTTTTAAAGTGAGTGTGATTGACCATTACTTTTTAAAATATATTTTGTGCTCATTAAGTTGCAGAGTGCCAGCACTGGGGAATAACGGAACACTACACCTCCCCCCAACATGTTTTCACCCTAGTAGTAGGTCTGGGTCTCTTCAGTTGGGTACCACATGGGGCTGTTAAAAGCTCTGTAGGCCACTTGCCCGAGATGCACCTTAACCCCAATCTCAGAAAGTCCTTGCTGAGTGTAGGTTTCCTGCCATTAACTGCTCCTGCTGGGCCTTCAATCTCAGCCGAGCCTTTCAGGCTATTGGTCCGGGCTGGATTTGAACCCCAAGCTTGAAGGGGTGGAAGGGCAGCTCCACTGGCCTTCACTGTAAAACAAAAATGAGTTGATCTGGTGTCTCCCCATTCTCAATTGTCCCACTTTTTTGGATATCAGCTTGGAAAGAGTGTTTGACTGCAGATAGATTGGACAGCACTCCGTAGCCGTACCCAACGTCATGGCAACAGATGCTGATCAAGTTAGGGTTCAATCAAAACTTAACCATTTGGTGATAAGAGGACAATTATTGTCATTAAAAGTATTAGTAATCCGCCTCCCATTAAAAGTCTCATCCTTAAGCTATCACCAAACTACAGTAAAACCTAACCAAGTTGACTGCTTTGGCATGCTGGTCAGAATGATGCAGTCAGGCTCATACAGGATCTCAGCATCAGGCACATTTACACTTTACTCTTGGCACTACAGTTGACCCTAAGTAAATTTGGGAGGGCGCAAGTTAATTTAAATTAGAGCTCTATTATCATCTGGGTATAAGCACAATTTAATTCAGGCACTACTTGCTACTGAAAACTTACTTGTTATGTTTGAGAATCTTAACATAAATGTGCCTGTCAACCTCCTGCGACTGGTCCGTATTGTGCAAAGGTTTGGCAAGGGAGTATCATAAACTGGAAAGCTAAACTTCTGAAGTTCAGTCTTCACAATGAGCTGTAATATCACCTTAGCCCGGTGATAGCTGGTCCTATAATTGCTACCAAGATTCAACAAGGGAGGAGCTTTAAGAACATTGATCATTGTCTCCATCCTTCAACAACTTTTTGGTCAGTGGGTCAAATTAATCTATCTTGAAACTGAGGCGTAAGGGGTTGGGGGGGGGGGGGGGGGGGTATAGAAGGTGAGCCTTGAAGCGCTTGAGGTTGCTGTTAGCTGAATTACAAAGGTTGCACAATTGGGCTCAACTACAGGAATGCAAAGTGCACTCTGACAGGTGGAGTTACCATTCATAGGGGGTGATGGCTGGTTATTGTACAAGAATGTTGCAATTACAGAGACTGGGTTAGGAATCATAGGTCATATGCTGTGAACCATACACATTTCTGTGTGTAAATAGATTGATTCTGAATTTTTTAATTTAACTGATATTGTTTACCTGTTTTATTTGTGTCCAAGTTGTTTTTAGGTGGTGGGCAAAGGGAAGAAAAACCTGAAATTAGTAACAGGATGGAAGTTTCTAAATCCCCTATAGGTTAGGAATCAGTGTCTAGCATAACGGGAGGGTTTGCTGGTTATACAGCATGCTCATCCTTACTTGCAACTAAGGGAGAATTTAAGGTGCAATTTCAAAATGAAAATACCTGCATGTCCAAACAAAGGCTTCAAAGGAATCTTTCTTACCCATAAATTATCATCACCCACTGATCCACTATCCCAGAATATCACTACACCTGAGGGATACATTGC
The DNA here is from genome assembly GCF_004010195.1 of Chiloscyllium plagiosum. Taxonomy (NCBI): domain Eukaryota; kingdom Metazoa; phylum Chordata; class Chondrichthyes; order Orectolobiformes; family Hemiscylliidae; genus Chiloscyllium; species Chiloscyllium plagiosum. Next base: position 20,367,556 of record NC_057749.1, read on the forward strand.
TCAAATGTGAGATTTGATTGGAGGGCAGAAGTAGGGATACCTACTGCAGTGAAGCCAGGCCCTTCACTTTCCCTTCCAACTTGTAACTGCAAAGGAATATTCAAAGCCCTTGAGGCATTCTTCCACTTATAATAATCCCAGGGTTGTAAGTGGATAGCATTACACCATAATTCATATAGTGTTGAGTGTAGGTACCTGTACCCATGCCTTTGCCAGCCTTTATTTTAATGCTACAGCTCTTAAAGTGCCCCCCTTGGAGCAAGCATTTTGAGGAGCATTCCATCTGGTGGCCTGTTACTGTTGCAGTCCAACACACCATGCCACGTCAGAACAGTTTGAGCACTTCTCCGAAGTTTTCAAAAGCCACACCATGGTCATGGAGCTACGGTGGTGAAATAAAATATATTTCTCTTCATAGCATTCACGCATTGTGTTAATAAAACCCACTTAGATTCTTCAATTCTGTGGGACTTGGGTAAGAAGCTCAACATGAAGTTGCCAGTATTAATTACAGGAGTCTTTGGAAAGCTGGCTGTGGAGATATGATGCGGAGCCTTTGTTTTGCAGGGAAAGGAGCTGGTGACATGTCTGGAAGAATCAGGACTTTGCAGGTAGAATCCCATTGCTCCTTGTGTCCCAAGGAGTGGGACACGTGGGGAAAAATAGACAGCAGCCTCCTCAACTCCACTTTTTCTCCCATTCTCACTCCAAATTCAACTCTCAAAAGTTGATCCGTTATCTCGAGTGCTGAGTGAAGTGTGACATTTAAGAATCTTCAACTCAATACTGTTTTTGCATCTGCAATGCTTGCTAGAAGTTGGAGGGTGCACCTATGTAGAACTTCCAGTATTACGGAGCTGTGGATGAAACAATTCAACATAACACAGAAAAGGCTGGAAATATTGAGCAGTACAGGAAGCGTCTATGGAAAGAGAGACAGACAGACATCCAGAGCAAATGTTTTGGTGGATGGAAGATTGAATGTTAATTCATAGTTCTTTTTCCATGGAAGCTGCCTGACCTGCTGAATGTTTCTGTTTTTATTTCTATTTCTTATTTTTCCAGCATCTACAATATTTTGCTTTTGTGACAATTCTGCCTGATGACATTTGGTGCTGCATTTCTGCACGTGGCTTCTTGTTCAGCGTTGTCAGCAATCCTTTCCCCCCCCCCCCAAAAAAAAAAGTAAAGATCTGGTGTGGATCCATAGCCTGTTTAGAGAGTCTCTGGGTTGGCGTTTTGCAAAAGGACACATTTGTTGATTAGTCTCCTATTGCATCTAGCTCTAGATTTGTATTTGTGATGGAGATGTTTGTTTGGCTGGGATTCACATACAGGAGTTTATGTTCTACAGCTGATAGAAAATCATTTTCTCTGATCTTAATTTATAATGGTCAATTGACACTGTCTTTGTTTGGTACTGTGACATAAAGTGAGGGCCAGGGCTCAACTGGGCCCAGCTTTGCCAGCCCAAAATCCTTGTATTTGTTTTTTTTTCCCCCTTTTAATCAGTTTGGGTAGGGTCTTCTGTTTGGAAGTAGAAACTGCAGGATTGCACAGTCTTATCATTGTACTGTAGAAATGTTGCATTGTAAAATTCCAATTAAAACTGACATTCTTTCTACAGCACCTTTTTATTTTGTGATGACGAACAGGGCTTGCACTTAACCTAATTAGCAAAAGTCTCCATCTGTATTTTGTCCTTGGTTAAGCTTTTAATCATTATTTTCCATTAAATTGTTCTGTATTCCCAGAGGGTGGCTGAGCACATTACTCTGTTAATCAGGAACTGTGTTTTTCCCCCAAACCTATGCCGATACCACCTGCAGGCAGCTGCCAGAATCAGTGATGAAAGCTGTGGAACAGAATCGAGGGAGGGACTGAATGGCCTCTTCTGCTTGTTATGTTACTAAGTAGGTGGTGCTCTGGAATCTTTCAAAGAGTGCTATACCAGGATGCATTTTCATTCTTTTCTCTCTGTGGATTCCAATTCCCTTTCTCTCTCGCACTCTGCACACTGCATGAAAAGTAAAAGGCATGTGGTAGCCTTTTCAGCTGTTTGAGCAGCTCTTACACAGTTTATAAATCCAAAGTTGATAATATAATGAATTCAAGCTGCAGACTCCACAGTGAAGCAGAAAGCTCCTTAATTTTCACTTTGAGCACTTCTGGTTCCATCTGCTGAGCTACGATTCTTGTGTATCTCACCCAACCTATAACATTCATTTGGAGGAAATCGCAGGAACCCAGTTTCTAAAGTGCTTTACTTTCTATTAACCCCAAGTATAGTTATCTCCTTTAGCCCATAATATCCCACCACTAATGGCATCTCAAGGTTAATTTAGTCTAAAATTTTTTTTTCATTATTATAGAATGGGTTGTTTTCATTCTGTTTGTTCTGCCTTTCACCTTTGCTGGTGAAATGGTTGGAATATTGGAGTATAATTCTCTGCTTTCAGTTGCGTGAAAACACTCCTTAGTAAATGGTTAGCATTAGATCTCAGGTTAGTGCTTTATTATTATGGACTGGTTCTAGCACTGATCTCCTAGGGGTCTTGCTCAGCAGGTCTGGCAGTATCTATGGAGAGAAAACTGAGTTAAGGTTTCAGGTGGAGTACTGTTTTTCCCTCCACAGATGCTGCCAGACTTGCTGCACTTTTACAGCAATTTCTGTTTTTGTTTCTGATTTACAGCATCCACAGTTATTTTGGGGTTTTCTCCCAGTGGTCTTGTCTTTGGGGGTGGCATGGTGGCACAGTGGTTAGCACTGCTGCCTCACAGCCCCAGGGACTAGGGTTCGATTCCTGCCTCGGGTGATTGTGTGGATTTGCACATTCTCCCTATGTTTGTGTGGGTTACCTCAGGGTGCTCCAGTTTTCTCCCATAATCTAAAGATGTGCAGGTCAGGTGAATTGGCCATGCTAAATTGCCCGTAGTGATAAGTCAGGGGTAAATATAAGATAAGGGAATGGGCCTGGGAGTTACTCTTCGGAGGGTCGGTGTGGGCCAAAGGGTCTGTTTCCATACTGTAGGGAATCTAATCTATTCTTGTTCGAATTGGATCATAATGTCCAAGTGAACGGGGATTTATGCACAACAAGATCCTGCTAACAGCAACAGGGCAGCAACCAATTTTTCAGCAGTTGTAGTTTTAGGGTATTGATGTTGATGTCCCTTCAAGTATTCATAGAATCTTACACATCCACCCGAGAGGCAGGTTGATGTCGCATTCAAAACATACCTTACTCATTGAACACATACATTGGATCTGTTGTTCAACACAGGGATTATAATTCAATGAGGGAATTGTCTAGCTCAGCATATTTCCATAGACCTTGCAATTATTGGAAGAATACTAACTCAGGGTGTTGTGATGGTACAGGATAAAGCAGTAAGTTTTGTTCCTTTATCAGCCTATCAGGCATTTCCCAGCTCAGACGATAGCATCTATCAACAACTCTTGAGAATCCTCTAGTGCTAGTGAGAGCAAAACCTCAACTGTCTCCAGTTGCTCCAGTTCACTTCTTGGGTAGGAGCAACTCTCTCAGCTGACCCTGAAGAATACCCATGGTTCCAAAGAGATCAATAGGTTTTGGGTAAACATCATGGCAATATGTGATTGCATTCACTTTAGAAGTGTGGCAGAAATAGAGTGCAGATCAAGCAGTTAGTTTAGAAAAGGAATTTGATAAGGTACATATTAGGGATGACAGCTGGTAAATCAAATTGAATATGCAAATTAAAAGATTAAGCTGTAAACATGGGGAAGGCAAAATGCAGTTTATTGGTGGAGTTCGTTATGGCTTTTCTCATTCTTTTATATCGTCACTTCTTTTCTACCTGCTCTGTCAGCCTTTTCTTATTCACAATCGTGTCCCTTCTCCAGTCCCCAAAATCTTCTGTATTAACCACAAAACCAATCTGGGATGGAAATGTGGAAAGCAAGTCAGTACCTGGAATCACTTGCTCAGGTCTCACAAGCTTCTAAATGTGACCTTAACTCTCCCCTAAATGTGGGGAGAGTGACATCATGGTGTCAGCCAAAACAGCCTTTCTCCATTCTTGCCTCAATTATGTTATTTGCCTTGAGAGATTGTGGGCATTGACATAAATGTTAATCAGCTTTTGCGATAATAGAAAATTCCACACTGATGTGTACTCAAGATGAAAATTCCCACCTCTATCCCAAAGAACACCTTCATTATAAGTGACTCTCTTATATTCCTGATTGCCCCTATAAGCAGGGTTAGTGTTTTATGTTAGCTCTATTGTTCCATTAATGCATGTTAATTCTGCTTCCTCCATTGATCTGTGAAGCTTCTCTGGGTCTTTGGAACTTCATGAATTGAAGGGATGGAGCATGAAACCCCTGGCAACACATTTCAGACAAATGTTACAAGAATCACAGCATCCAATATTTTTCTGAAAGATCACCTCTAGAGCCTGTTTCGACCTGCGCTACCTTCTGCATTTTGTCTGCCTCTATTCTCTGTTTCCTCGTTTTGCATTTATTCTTTGGGATTCTCTGTTGTTTCCTTAAGATTGTGCCCCAAATCTTAGTGTCCTATGCTTGTTGCACATTCCTCTCCCATCTTTCTGACCTTGCAATGACTTTCTCAATCTGGTGCCCTTGTTACATTATCATAGAAGTGTTGCAGCATAGAGCAAGGTGGGTGTTGACTTGCTTTCCACCTTTTCATCCCAGATTGGTTTTGTGGTTCATATATCATAGTTGTAGCATAGAGCAAGGCCATTCAGCCCAATGTGGCCATGCTGATAATGCATAAGAACCGCGTGCCCCCCCGTGTCTTTGGAATCCAGTCAGTAGGTAAATGAAATTCCTAGTGCTCTGCCACAGTTCAACATTGGTTCAATTCTTGGTTCCTCACTTGCCACCTTTAGGTTTCTCCCACCATAGGTTCAGCCGTAAAGGCCTCATCTCAAGACATGAGTTCAAACTCTCTACTCTGGGAACAATCTCAGCTGACACTGCACTGTAGTGCTGAGGGAGGGCTGCACTGATGACACTGGTTCAGATGTTTAAACTGAGGCCTGTGAACATACTTGTAATGTCCTAATATGGAAGAGAAGTCCCTCCCAAGATGGGGGGAGAAAGAAGGGTTGGAGGGTAGAAATTAAACCCTTTCCTTTGGTTGCTAGGACATTGTGTTTCTTACGAAATATGGAACAACAATTTACAAGCGTTCCCACACTGGCAGAAAATCAAATACAAGTAAACTAAATGCTTCTATTTTCAACTGTTTTATTAGATGTCTGATTGTCAGCTTCATATAGATTGAAGGGAATTCTTTGTTTCTTCCGTGGGTCTCTAACTGGACGCAGTTGCCATTCCTGCTGTAACTTTGAGAAACTGTGGAAACACTGCATACAATCTTACAATCGTGCTTTCTCGCAGCTCCCTGCACTGGGCAAAGGATGATACTGAAATGTCCTTTTTTAGGACAGCAATCTACAGGGAAAGCATCAGGCAAGTGTTCACATGCTGTAGCTCCCCCCTCTTTACAGATTTTTAATCAACCCATTCAGCGATGTTGGAGCAGATGGGATTTGGCTCCTGGCCTCCTGGTTCAGAGATAAGGACACTACTATGCTCCGCAGGAGCTTTCCCATCTTTAATCTTTGTTGGAAGTCCCAAACACCTGGTCCAGGTGAGTAAAGAAAGGGGCAAAGTTGGTGTTTGGGTTCTGATGATGCAGGTCATGAGCTGGGGCCCCTCCACATAGTCCCCAAGGGATGATCTTATGGAGGCCCCAGGGCAGGTTGTATCCAGCATGGTCTTCCACAGACATCCAGACACTCAGCAGCATGAAGGCCCACGTAGTTAATGGGTGACACTTGAACAGCAGCGGAGTGGTGCTGCTCCAAAACCCAACAGTCAGCAGCTCCCAACCCCCGAGATACTGGGTTGCCCACGAGAAAGGTGCCACATACTCATGGTGGATGGCATGAAGATTCTTGTATAGCCAGCGACTTTTGTGGTGGAGCAGGTGCCAGCAGTAGTACTGGAAGTCAAACACCAGCAGACAGCTCAGCACCCCAGTCAGGAATTGGGTGAATGTTGGAGCCCTCACTGGCAGTGGGGCAGATGGGTCCCAAAACCAATTGATGGTAACCCCGGGAAGGACATAGAACAGGTGGTTGAAGACTGCCTGACGGAGGCACTGGCCCATCATTTGTAAACTGGGCTGGTTCTTCTGAATCTTATATTTGGATAGCAGCGGCAATCGCTTTCCAATGAGGTCCATGAGAGCGAAGGGGGTGGAGAAGAGGAGGTAGCCAGAGAAAGCCAGAAGAACAGGGAAGGCTGGAGACGTCACTGTGGCTGTGTGGTGAAGCCGAACATAATCCCAGAGCACCTGGAGAGCAGTGTTGCAGCGATCAATAAAATCCATGTAGCAACTCAAGTGTGTTGATGGAGCCAAATACTTCCCCTAGTCTCTGCAGGTACTGAGACAGCCTCAATCTTTCTCCACCTCCCCACGGTCACTTTGTGACTGAAGGTTATTGCCCACTACTGTTTATATCATGTGAGCTGAACCAATACTGACCCTTTTCACTTTAATCCACACATACAAAAGTATTTGTTCTAAATACAGGGCCTTCTAATTTGTTATCAAGCGTCCAAGAATTTCCTACTGCAGAGCTGGTGAATTCTTGATATGGAATATGGTACAGAGCTAATCTCCACCTAATGCTTAAAGTCCACTTTATCCCTTTGACTTGGTAGAGGGCCAAGAACCAAGATAAGCTTCCTTAATAACACTGCAGACTTTGCAGAATTGAAACTTGTTTTTGCAGACATTTTGAGTCCAGTTTCTTCATTGGTGCCACCTTGAGTGCCTTAACATTAGAGAATCAACTAATAGTAAGTTCAGATAGTTGTGGTTAATGACAAGGTTAAGCTAATTGAGACCATTAACAATCATGTTCAATATGTCACCATGAAATGAAGGAGAAGCTGCCAAAAGCATGGTAAAGAGTATTGACCAGATGTTCAAGTTACTTTCAAGTATTATGCTTTGTTGTTGGGCAACAAAAAAATAACTAATGTTGTTGAATTCACCTTATTAATGTTGCAAATGATGCAACCAATTTTTCCCCCTCCATTCCAATTCTAGAAATTTGGTTATGTTACATTCCTGCCGTTTGACTTTGTACTTGGGCTAAGTCTAATATCAGTTGTCAGGAAGATTACTAGAGCTTGTACCAATTGTAATCGACCAGGTGAGATTCTGTAATTGGGTGTCACTTGCTCAACAATCCTGTGTGTGCCAAGAATTATCAGTCAGGGTCACATACATTTATACTCACTGAGCGGGTAGGAGTTTGTGGAGATGGGGCCCTGTCCTCTGCAAAGGGGAGCTGGAAATGTGTTGCTGGAAAAGCGCAGCAGGTCAGGCAGCATCCAGGGAACAGGAGAATCGACGTTTCGGGCATAAGCCCTTCTTCAGGAATGCCCGAAACGTCGATTCTCCTGTTCCCTGGATGCTGCCTGACCTGTTGCGCTTTTCCAGCAACACATTTCCAGCTCTGATCTCCAGCATCTGCAGTCCTCACTTTCTCCTCTGCAAAGGGGAAGCATGTATGTTAATGTTCTGCCTTTTTCAGTTGAAAAAAAGCTGAAAGAGCACTGTTTCATGGTGTAGACTCCAAAGCAATGTATTGACCGAGCAGGATCCACTTGTTAGCTAATCAGTCCCCTTTTTCTCAAACAATACAAGTTGTTAAAACTCAAAAGAACTGCGGATGCTTTAAATCAGAAACAAAAACAAATTGCTGAAAAAGCTCAGCATGTCTGGCAGCATCTGTGCAGAGAAATCAGAGTTAATGTTTCAGGTCAAGTGACCCTTCCTCACAACCTTATAAATTGTTGCCTTTCAAATGTGGGGTTCTTGCATTCGTCCTGCTGAGTGAGAAATAAAGAGCTTTGGAGCTTATTGTCTTTTAACCATAAAATCTATATCAATGTACGAGGATACTATATCGATATCCTAGTTTAAAATTACATCCATGACACACTATCCAGTTCTGGACACATGCTTCGAAAAGCAACCCATCCACCCTTGACTAATGCACCTAACACTGGGCAATTTAGCATGGCCAATTCACCTAACCTGCACATTTTTGGATTGTGGGAGGAAACTGGAGCAAACCCACGCAGACACGGGGAGAATGTGCAAACTCCACACAGTCACCCAAAGTGGGAATCGAACCCGCGTCCCTGGTGCTGTGAGGCAGCAGTGCTAACCACTGAGCCACCGTGCCATTATGGTTGTATTATGTAGAATTTAGATATTAAGGGAAACTGTAAACAGACACAAAAATTCCACTGATTGGAGGTCTTGGACTAGGGTGTCATAGCCTATAAAGTAAAAATAGTCTGTAATGTAAAAAGACCTTCCATGAAAAACCAGGTCTTCACACAAGATTGAAACTGTCTCCCACAACTTGCAATTGATGTTAGGTCAAGTGTTAATTTTAAATCGGAGATGGATAGATTTCCATTAACCCAGGGCCTTGAGGGGTATGAGACAACAGGTGTGTCCATGACATTGGATTGAACATCAGCTGTGCCCAATGTTTTGTCTAAGCTGTTGACGCATTGACTTCTAGTTTCTCCAGCTGTCCTCATGCATGCAGCTTGGTGATCCGCACAGTGGCTGGCGAGATTGGAAGGAATGTAGGAATGAGGCAACAAGACTTGAGGGGCTGAATGGTCACCTTGGTGGTGAGAAGTTTTGGGGATTTGCAACAGAATTGATTGTAATATGGTAGCGCTTGATGAACACATCCCTTCATACCAGCTATTTAATAACCCATGTACTGAGACAATCAAGTCGGAATGCTTTCTTTGGCTGGGAATTGAACAATTTGGTCCCTTTTTGTGTGCTTTGAGGGGATACAATCAGAATTTCACCCTATGACAATATCCTTGAATGCAGTGCCCTTGGATGACCTTGTATATACCTGGACATTTACGATTAACCAATAGTAGTGGGAGAAATGCTAGTATCCTCTCAGTCTAAATGACACACCATTACAGCCTTGTGATAATCTTCACCAAGCACTTCGGTGAAAGTGACCACAATTCAGTTATGTTTACTTTAGCGATGGAATACACCACAGGCCAAGAGTTATAGCTATGGGAAAGGCAATTATGGTGTAATTAGGCAAGATTTTGGGCGCATAGGATGGGGAAGGAAACTTCAGGGGATGGGCACAATGAAAGGTGGAGCTTGTCCAAAAAACAGTTACTTGATAAGTATGTACCTGTCAGGTAGGAAGGAAGTGGTCAAGTGAGGGAGCTGTGGTTTACTAAAAAACGTTGAATCTCTTCTCAAGAGGAGGAAGAAGGATGAGACATGAAGGCTCAGTTAGGATGCTTGAGAGTTACAAGTTAGCCAGGAAAGACCTAAAAAGAGAGCTAAGAGGAGCCAGGAGGGGACATGAAAAATTGTTGGCAGGTAGGATCAAGGAAAACCTAAATATATAACCCTATTGGTATATCAGGATTAAAAGAATGACTGGTGTAAGATGAGGGCCAATCAAGGAAGTAGTGGGTAGTTGTGTGTGGACTCCGAGGAGATAGGAGAAGTGCTAAATAAATATTTTTTGTCAGTATTCACACTAGAAAAAGACAATGTTGTCATAGAGAATACTGAGATACAGGCTACTAGACTGGATTGAGGTTCACGAGGAGGAGGTGTTAAGCAATTCTAGAAAGTGTGAAAATAGGTAAGTCCCCTAGGCCAGATGGGATTTATCCAGGGATTCTCTGGGAAGCCAGGGAGGAGATTGCAGAGCCTTTGGCTTTGATCTTTGTCATCATTGTCTACAGGAATAGTGCCAGAAGTCTGGAGGATAGCAAATGTTGTTCCCTTGTTCATGAAGGGGAGTAGAGACAACCCTGGTAATTATAGACCAGTGAGCCTTATTTCGGTTGTGGATAAAGTGTTGGAAAAGAATAGAAGAGTTAGGATTTATAATCAACTAGAAAGGAATAAGTTGATTAGGGATAGTCAACAGTTTTGTGAAGGAGGTCATGCCTCACAAACCTCCTTGAGTTCTTTGAGAAGGTGACCAAACAGGTGGCTGAGGGTAAAGTGGTTGATATGGTGCATATGGATTTCAGTAAGGCTCCCCAGGGTAGGCTATTGTGCAAGATACAGAGGAATGGGATTGAGGGTGATTTAGCAGTTTGGATCAGAAATTGGCTAGCTGAAAGAAGGTAGAGGGTGGTGGTTGATGAGAAATGTTCATCTTGGAGTTCAATTACTAGTGGTGTACTGCAAGGATCTGCTTTGGGTTCACTCCTGTTTGTCATGTTTATAAATGACCTGGATGAGTGCGTAGAAGGATGGGTTAATAAATTTGTGGATGACACTAAGGTCAGTGGAGTTGTGGATAGTGCGGAAGGATGCTGCAGGTTACAGAGGAACATAGATAAGCTGTAGAGCTGGGCTGAGAGGTGGCAAATGGAGTTTAACGCAAAAAAGTGAGAGATGATTCACTTTGGAAGGAGTAATATGAATAAAGAGTATTGGGGCTAATCGTAAAATTCTTGGTAGTGCAGGTGAGCAGAGAGATCTGTGTCCATGTACATAGTTCCTTGAAAGTTGACACCCAGGTTGATAGGGTTTTTAAGAAGGCATACAGTGTGTTCGAGGGATTGAGTTTCAGAGCCATGAGGTCAAGTTGTAGCTGTACAAAACTCTGGTGCAGCCGCACTTGGAGTATTGTGTATAGTTCTGGTAACCACATCATAGGACTGATGTGGAAGCTTTGGAAAGGGTTCAGAGGAGATTTACTAGGATGTTGCCTGGTATGGAGGGAAGATCTTATGAGTGAAGGTCATAGGTTATTTGTAATAAGTATATTATAAGTTATATTGAGTCAGTGGGTTTAAGACTTGGTAATACAGGGTCTTGAGACATCATTAAATGTATAACTGGTGTATATTCGCTCAGCAATTTTCCCTTTCCTCTTTTCCTGACTCTCAATTCTTGCTGGTCCGCATGCATCTCCAGGATCTTCAAGAAGTCCTGCCATTCCTGAGAACCATGGACCAAACCTATGTCTCGGTGCTGAAGACGACATTAAAGTGACTCGAATCCTATGAGCTTCCTGACAGGTAACTACAAGCACAGATGCTGTAGATCAGGAGAGTGTTGTCAATGCAACATTTTTCCAAGAATCAGGCACTACATCTATAAGAGCATAAAAACAAAAGTGAAAGGAGCAGGACTAGGCCACTGGCCCTATGATCTTAACACACCCGTAATGGCTGATTTAATTGTATCTTTAATCCCACTTTCTTGTCTGTTCCCCCAAAACCCTCAACTTTGTCCAACTCAACCTTGAACGTTTTCAATCACATGGAAGATAGAATTCCATACACTCTGGGAGAAGAAACCTCATCTTATATGGGACATGCCTTGTCTTAAAACTCTGCCTCCCACCTTCTAGACTTCCATTACAGGAAACGTTCTTGCCATGTCACCTTTCTGAATCTTAAACAGATTAATAAGAATGTCCCTCAAACTTTCTAAATTACATGATGTGGAGGAGCCGGTGTTGGACTGGGGTGGATAAAGTTAAAAAAAAAACTCTCAATACCAGGTTATAGACCAACAGGAACCTGGTGTTGTGTGATTTTTAACTTCTAAATTACAAATCACATCGGCCTAATGTTTCTTCATAAAACCACTCCCTCCATCCCAGCTGCACCAAATTTCTCTGAACTGCTTCTAAACGCAATATATTCCTCTAAATGATAAAACATGTAACATTCCAACATGTATTAAGATGCAGTTCAGGTTTAAAAAAGGATACATATTTTGTTACATTAAGCAATTTTCTATTCTAATGTAACAGCTTTCAAGTTTATAATTTCAAACACTACCCAGGGACCATAAATGTTCAAGTGCCATATTTTAGTGTCAATCAACAGCAAGAATTCAGTTCAGCAGGTAGTAAGGAAGGCAAATGGACTGCTGCTCTTTATGACAAAAGGGATGGAGTCTAAAAATTGCTAAAACTATACAAGGCACTAGAGTCAAGATTAGAGTGGTGCTGGAAATGCACAGCATTGGAGGCTGCAGTCCTCACTTTCGCCTATACAAGGCACAAGTCAGACAACAGTTGGAATATTGTGAACAGTTTTGATCCCTTATCTAAGGAAATATATGCTGGCATTGGAGGCAGTCCAGAGATAGTTCACTTGTTTGATGCTGGGTGAGGTTGAGTCGTTTGGGCCTGAGGGTGGCACAGTAGCTCAGTGGTTAACACTGCTGCCTCACAGTGCCAAGGACATGGGTTCAATTCCAGCACACATGGAGTTTGCACATTCTCCCCATGTCTGCATGCGTTTCCTTCCAAAGGTGTGCAGGTTAGATAGTTTGGCTATGCAAAGTTTTCCAGCGTTCAGGGATATGCAGACTAGGTGGATTAACCATGGGAAATACAGGTTTATAGGGACAGTGGGGGGAGGTTGTGGGTTGTATCAGGACACTGCTCTTTGGACACAGTGTGGAGTTGACACACTGCAGGGATTTGATGTACTCATGGGAGTTTCGAAGAATGAAAGGTGACCTTACTGAAACGTACAAGACGCTTAGAGGGTTTGAAATGGCTAGATGTGGAAAGGTTGTTTCCCTTTGTGGGAGAGTCTATTTATACAGATGAGGAGGAATACCTTCTCTCAGAAGGTAGTGAACCTGTGGAATTCTTAGCCACAGAAGGTTTGGAAGCTGTATTCTTAAGTATGTTCAAGGCTGAGACAGACATGTTTTAATCAGGAAAGCAGTAGGGTTATGGAGATAAGGCAGGAAAGTGGAGTTGGCAGACCAGAGTTGTTTAATGCAACATAAAATTAACTGTTGGCACAGATATTGAAAAGTTTAATTCTTGCATTTGCTGACTGGATAATTCAGGGATTTTTAGAGCTGTTTACTCCAGATTCTTTCTTGGTTCCAAAGAAATTATTTCTGATTAAAGCATTTAGGTCTTAAAATCTTCACTTGGCAAACTGCGTTTTGCCAGCTCACGTCCCTGATTCAGGCTTTATGAGGCACAGTTTGGTTCCAATCCTTATTTGTCTCAGAGCAATAGTGGAATAAATAATTAATAAAATATGCACTAAACCTGTTGGAATCTACACAAAGTTACACTGTTGAGCATCCTCCAGTTCTGTTTAATTATTCACAAACTCAATGCCCCTCCATGCCAAATGTCATCATCTGGTGGAAATGCAAGACACTCAATTCTGGCTTCAGGTCTGTTCTAAGGTCCCTTCTATGTCCTCTCCAACTGCAACACATCTGTGAAATCCACTTTCAGGTCTGGAATCTGATACTTTGTCATCTTTTTTGCTCACTGTCTTTGCAAATGGCTTTCACTCTTTCAAAACGCCCATTATCACCCTTCTGTTTAAAAAAAACACAAATGAAATCACTGTCTGTTTTCTAACCTCACCAATGTGTGAATTAAGTATGAATCTCTCCAATCGGGTCTTAAAATTTCCCAATGCATCCTAACAGGCTTAATCAAAGTTAGGCATCACACCCTCTGACTGACTTTGCTGTGCTATTCCCCCAAACTCCCAACTATACCATCCTCATTCAACACACCTATTCATTTGCTTTTTCCAACTTAGCCACAATATGTCCAGCAATGGCTTCTCTCTCTCATCCCCTCAACTATGTAGTCATTTGGTAGTGTGGAATTTAAATATTGCTGAAAAAGACATTGTTAAAGCTTTTCACTTACATTGAATCTCTACAGGATTATCCTAAGGAGTAAAATGTTGTACTCCTTAGGATAACTCTGCTGTTCCACATCTGTATGCTACCTCTCAGTCCATTCATCATCCACTCAGCAAATGAGCCAGACTTAGCTTAGGTTCAGCATTGAGAAGATTCACCTTTGGCCCCAAGCTCCATGTCTTCAGCATCTGTGTAAGGATCCTATCACCTGCATGGTTCAGGTTAAACATTATTGTTTATAATCTTGGAAACTCAAAGTGATTCTGCGCTGAGCTGACCCACAACCTTCGGTGACCAGTGTGTTAATAACTGATCTCCCACTGATTCCTTCCATAAGCTTCAGTTTGTTCAAAACTGCTGCCACTTTCAACTAATTCCTATTCATCCTCGTCCAACTCACCTCGATATTAAAATTTATGACCCTATGTGGTCTGACTGCTCCTTAGTGCTGTATCCTCCTCCAGTTCTAAGCTCCGGCTCATCCATGTCAGCTCCTTTGACAATCTCAACATATTCTAGGATTCTTAGGTCCTTCAAGATACTCTCCTCGAAACCCACTTTCTTTTAAAGCAAAGATTTAGTAAGCACTACTATCATTTGCCGTACCAACTAAAGTTGCACACTAGCTTTTTAATTCCAGATTTTACTGAATTCAAATTCCACCATCTGCTATGGTGGGATCTGAACCCAGTTCCTGGAATATTATCTAAATATCCGGATGAATAGCGACACTACTAGGCCCTAAAATACTTCAGAGTAGAACACCACAGGAAACCATGTGGCCTATTATCAAGGTCTGACAGTAGACTATTCAGCCTATTGTGCATTCCACTGTTCAGTGAGATTAATGTTGATCTTCTACCTCCGATGTAATTTTTCCACATTATCCCCTTATCCCTTTGTCAGTTTCCAGAAATCTATTGATTTCTGTCCTGAGGTTGCTCAATGATTGAGTTTCCACAGATGCGCCGCCCTCCAGGTAACAAACTTCAGCTTGATCTCGGCCTTACTCTCAGGACAGAACATTTATAGTGCCCGGATTCTGGAATTGCCGGCTGAGGGAATATTCTAAGTCACACCCACCCTGTCAGTTTTGATTAAATCATCTCTCATTCGTTGAAATTTTGGGGAATGTGGACACAGTCAATACAATCTCTCCTCATAAAACAATGCCAGGGATTAATCTGGAAACCTCCACTGCATTTCCTCTATGACAAATGTGGCTTGAAATGAATGCCATTGTACTGTTTACTGCACCTGCATTCAGTGACCATGGACAAGGAACTCTCAACCCTTTAGGAACACATTATTAGCACTGTTACCATTTAAGAAATATTCTGTTTCTAGAACTTCAGATTCTTTCACATCATAACCAGTTACCTTTTCAGCTTGAAGATATTCCAGTTTCCTTCCTTGTGGGTACGTGAAGTGCAGCTGGTGATGGCCGTATCCAGTGGACAGCTATTGGTTCCATATTGCCCCAAGAATAACAAAACTACCTAGCACACTTCTTGATAAGTTAAGCTACAAATCAAAACTTGTGACAAAGTGGCTTGTTGAAATCTGTAGATGTTCTTGGATTCTGACGCAAAGCAATGAGAGTAAGTTTACCTTCCTTCCTTGGGCATATGTTGCTCTCATTCAGAATGGAGACAAATCCAGGAGTACTTGAACTTTCATCGCATGTGGTACTGTGGGATGTGAATCATGTTTGAGCATGCCACAATTCAGATAATGGATGTTCAGCCCATCCTCTCTGTGCTGTATCTCCACAAGAGGAATTCATCTAGTGCTACTCACCTTGTTGTGCCCTTGGTCTGAACCGCTTGCTGTGTAAGAAAGATTTAAAACATGGTGCGATCGTTTATTTAACCACTTCCCTTAAATGGGTGTCCTCTGGCTCTTAATCCTCCCATCAATGGGAATGGCCTCTTTCTCTCTACATCCCTCACCATTTTGAAAACCTCAATCAAATCCCCTTTCAACATTCTCTTCTCCGTGGAGACCAGTCCGATTTCTACAGCCTATCCGGGACCTTTAAGGCTGGAGGCCAAGTCATCAAAAATATTGAAGAAATTGATAAGTATCTTGACGCGAAAGGCATCATGTGTACAGGGAGACTGTGGAGTACAGGAATGTTGGAGCAGGCTCGATGGGCTCAAATGGCCATGAATTTGTGATACAACTATCATGGAGTTTTCAGAACAGGCCTGTAATGTGCAGTGGCTTTATAATCAATTCGATCTACAGCAAAACACCAAACATCTCAAAACTGACAAAACTAAAGTTTATTTTAAAATACCATCAACTCTACATACATGCAAATGAGTTCTTTTCCTATTTTAAAATATCTTGCCAGTGTTTGTCACATTAAGTCTTTTGAGTGGCAATTTTGCACAAAAATCAGAAATATGACTCAATTGAATCCTATTACTGCACCCAAAAAAATACTATTTGTTTATAGCCATAGCAACAACATGCACTGGGCTAACCTGCCTCCAGCCTAAGGAAATCAATTTAAACTTCAGTTTTGGGAGAGGGAGGGGGGGTTTAACCAGCTTCCCAATGCTGGACAGGGAACCTCAACAATCATTAGTGCAAATCAGAAACTTCCAACGGTACCAGAGATATTGTACAACCAAGGTGGTCTGAAAGCTGCCCAGTTACTGCCTGCATTCCTAGCAAATTGTGATTGACCTAAGGCATTAAAACTCCCCCGAGAGACATCACTGCACAACCAAACTTCCCACCCTTCAAAGTGCCGTAAGATTTGATGAGAAGCTGCCCTGTGGACCTGACTGGATAAGTGTGAATTATGTCAGTGTCTAAGCACTCTGTGGGCCAGACGTCAAGGTGGAGTTGCAGGATCTTTGCAGATTGTTCCTTTCAGGGGGATTCAGGCAATGGGCAGTGGTCACTGTGACAGGACAATTGAGAAACCAAAGGCACTCATTAGAAAAGGGACATTTAGTCATTTCTTAATATGGAAAAGTCACATCAGAATTAGGGACTGTGTGGGGTTAAACCCCCAAGACAGCCAAGTAATTCAGGTTACTGACCACTGGTGGCTATTGCCACTGAGATGTGGCGAGTGGAGACCTGTGTATTTCTTGTTTAGACAGGCACTGGAACACTCGCATGGTAACTGACTTACTTTAGGCTCAGCTTTTGGTTTAAACAAAGAAATAGCTTCCTTTCGATTCCTCCCCTCTCCTCTCCTTATCCATAGTGATACAAAAACGTGGCAGTCAAATGTGTGGGTGGCTGTTGGGGTATGGAAGATACAGTTGGCAGAAACACAAGCACGTGACAAAGAAACTAAGAAGGAATAGCAGCTCGAGAGTGAGAGAGTGTGCGTGTGTGAGAGAGAGAAAGAGCAAGTCCAAAGTATTTTTAAAACTGGAAATGAGAAACAGGAGGGAAAACCTTAAAGTAGGAGACACACACACCAACTCTCCACACACAAACACACACACAGAGCCCTGCCCTCCACACACACACAAATCTAACACAAGATGACAATGTTGAAAATCTAAAATAAAAAGATGCTGGAAAATGCTGAGCTGGCCAGGCTGCCGCTTGGGAGAGGGGAGCCGTGTTAGCATTTCAGGTCAATAGTTCTGACGAGGTCACCTCGTCAAACTTGGCTAACTGTCTCCACTGACAGCCAGACCTGCTGAGGGGTTCTAATACTTTCTGTTCTTATCTCACGCAAAAGATGGGAACAGGAGAGTGAGCTCAGACATAAATATGGGAACAGGATAGAGTCGATGGAACCTGAATCTATTCACACCAGGAGCGGTGTTCAACCTGTAGCCATATCTGGCTGGATGACAGACGGTAACAATGCAACCCATCACTCTCGGTTGAAGGAGAAGAAGAAATTAAACCTCTTACCCCCGCCCCCCCCTTTATGCAAGTAACAGTTAGAATCAGGTTAGCATTGCTGGTGATGCTTTTAATGGTGGACTGTCAGGTGGTTCTTATTCTTTCTCAGGAGTGAACCTGAACACAAGACACGACAACATGGAGGTGGGTAAGATAGTCTGCACAAGGCTATAAACTCAGGATAAAATTGAGACCTGGTTAAGAAGGGTGATTCGGCAATTTCGTTATCCAAAATGGGAAATGCTGGGTTTTCACATCAGGATTTAAATTTATTTGCACAAAAGAGAACTCCCAGAGGTAGCAACTGTCAGACATTATTTGTGGAATCAAATCTGCAACTGAACAGGCAAAAGGACAAACTCAAAACAACTATCCAGTGCATTCCACATTCTTTATAATACCCTGGTGAATTGAGTTTACTTTCTTAAATTTCTACAACCTCGGTAAATTGATCTTGAAGGTCCTGGAGTCAACGCTCCCTGGCTGGGGAACTGTGGCACACGGCGTTAGGAAACAGTGATGTTTTGAGCCTATGCCGATGCTGAGGAGACTGTGATCAGCTTCTGGGTCCCTTGACTTGGAAAGGAGGAACTGCTGCCATCTGCTGGAAGGCAGTATGTGCGCAGAGTGGTCAGAAAGAGCTCAACTGCATTGCCTCAATATGACAAATATCTGGCATGTTCTCATTATCGAAACTCAGAGCTCACTTCAGAGAATTTTTTCAGCTGAGGGTTTTAAGGGGTAGGATCTGGCTTTGCTGCATTGAACAGGTGAGCCAATTCAGGGGCTGAATGGCCTCCTGCAGCCTCCAACATGCTGTCAGTATATCATTTGGGAATAACTGCACCAGGTCTGTACAAGAGTCCCAAGCATAATACAAGCAAGGAATAACATGCTCACTTGGGAAACAGCGTCTTGCTCCCTAGCAAGCTCTTCGAGACTGGGACGGATAAAATCAGACACAGTATTACTTACGCATTTCCACACTGGCACTGCCCACTGCTCTTAATCCTAGTCAGATGCCCAGGCTTAACCAAGGGAGGGTTATAACCTTCCCTGCTATCATCATTTCCAGGCCCAGGACGGCTTCCTTGCTTATTGTTGGTTTGGCAACATGTTGCATGGAAGGAGATGTGACTGCATTTTATAAAACAGCCAAATTAAATGAGGATCACCACAGTGATAACCTGCTAACATTCCAAAACCAAAATTTTAACACAATTTCTGTCTGCAAGCTCCAGTCATGAGGAGCAGCCTGGACCTAGAGTTGAGACACCATCCAGAGTCTGTGCAGGGGGTCAATGCTGGGCTGTCCTACAGTGCCTTACTCAAATTTCTACACCCAGTTTAAAATCGCAGACAGAATGAACTGCACTGCCCCCTAGGCCAGTGAAAGGAGGGAGGCCTCTGTGCCAGATTATATCTGGCAGTTTGAGAGTCACATCTGAACCACACACCTGAGTGCACACATGGTTTCACCATTGTCAGCATAAATGCAGCTACGCTAGCAGGAGAATCATCATCACATCTGGAACTTCTTCCTTCTTGATGTGGTGGCACAAACTCGGCTGAACCCGGGACTCAAAGGGGAGCTGGACTACAGTAAACAATGGCTTCCTGCCGACTGTGTTTCTCATCCACAGGTATCTATGGGGTTGGGGGGAGGGGTTGGTGAGAGAAGGTGGCTGCTAGTGTAAATCCTAGAGATCAAACTAAAAGCTGTCCCGTTCCTCTTTCCTGGGGCTGCTCCACCATCCCCCCCAACCTCCACAAGATCAGCTTGTTTCTTTAAAATCTGAAAATAACGTTTATCTTTTCACCATCTCAATGGAGAGAGAAACAATTGGGGTTAAAAAAAGAACCACGCGTGCACACCACACCTACTCATGGAGTCATTACTAAGGCCACAATCCAAGTTCGAGATCTCTAGTCAGGGGCCTCATTGCTCATTTCTGATGCTGACGCTGGGATCGGCGTGACACTGTTTTCATGGAGTTTGAATATTTCTGTTTGTCTTTGCTGTGAAAGGAAGAACACAGAATGAATACAGGATAAAAGGACAGACCAAACTGTCTGACTAACTGAGCACAAAGTCACGTGTTTGGAAAGGAGTGTACACAAAGCTATTCACTGAACCACACCACAGTCTTTCACTCGCTGTGAATGGGGAAACCAGGAATAAACAGGAAGGTTTCTTTTACCATTTTGACGCTTGACAATACCACTTTATAAATGTTTTCTTCACCCTTTAAGCCCCTCATCCTGAACAACTTTCCAAGAGAAACGTGGTATCAATGGTTCAACATTTAGTGAACTATTCTCATTCATAACTGAAAAAGACTGAGTTTCGGGTGGCTCAGTGGTTAACACTGCTGCCTCACAGTGGCAGGATCCCAGGTTCGATTCCAGCCTCGGGCGACTGTCTATGTGGAGTTTGCACATTCTCCCCGTGTTTGCATGGGTTTCCTCCCACAGTCCAA
Organism: Chiloscyllium plagiosum; assembly: GCF_004010195.1. Lineage (NCBI taxonomy): Eukaryota > Metazoa > Chordata > Chondrichthyes > Orectolobiformes > Hemiscylliidae > Chiloscyllium > Chiloscyllium plagiosum. Next base: position 20,387,708 of record NC_057749.1, read on the forward strand.
AGATGTGCAGGTCAGGTGAATTGGCCATGCTAAATTGACCATAGTATTAGGTCAATTAGTCAGAGCGAAATGGGACTGGGTGGGTTACTCTTTGAAGGGTCGGTGTGGACTTGTTGGGTCGAAGGGCCTGTTTCCACACTCAAGGGAATCTAAATATAATATAGCTCCCACTCCTTTGCAGCTGACTCCTGACTGCAGTGACTCAGAAAACTGTAACAAACAGGAAGGCCACCACCAGCGTCACAGGAAAACAGGATGGGCATTAACTGCTAGCCATCCCCACAGACCACCAATGATGGATTTTAAAAAATAATTGCACTCCCCATTCTGTGATCCAATTGGAGGACACGTTAAAAGGAGCATTTGGCTCAACCTCCTTTCTTCCTTCTCGAGAGGGCATCACAGCTAGAGGCTAGAGCAGCCCAGGACACGTCCTTTACAACAAACATAGCACAACCAACATCCCCAGTGCCTGGCACGCCAGGCCCTGCCCACAGCACAAGGCCAGTTCCAGTTCTCAGCAGGTTCACTAGGGAAAATCACAGGCAATATTCCCAATAAAGAAGTGAATGCCACTAAGGGAAGAAACTCTGGGAAAGAGGAGAGGACTGCAGATGAGCGGGGGAAGAGACAGCAGCAGGGAAGGAGGATGGAAGTGAAGGGGATGGAGATGTTCTGGAGGAGATTAGCAGAAGGACACTTACTGACTCATCTTGATTCGGTTGCGACAGCCTTGACCTCCCTCCCAGTGACTGGAGTGGAAGCCTTTTGTCATTATGGCTCTGCAGGAAATGCAGGGCTTCCCGTTGCTGTACGGCTGGAAAGAGGGAGCCCGAAATTAACCTGATGCTAATCAGGGCACCTTTCACACACGCAAACCCAATAGCTCAGTTATCAGTTACACTGACTGACACAACCTTAACACCAAACAAAATACATAGTGTCAAAGTGATCAATATAATCCAGGAGGAAAAAAAATCACAAATTTCACTTGGCCGCTATGAAGTTAAAATGCTCCTATTTATAACCTGGATCCCCCCCACCACCGAGTATGAAGCTGAGTCATTATAGTAATGGTACCAAACTGCTACAGCTAATTTACAAACAGCGAACTCTCTCTAACAGCAGTGGCTTCAGTGACACTGGCTGACAGATAAATCTGCTGCCAGGATGTATCTTTAAATTGGGTTAGATGATACTTCTGTTTAATGTAACAGTGACCTCCTAATAGTGCACTCTCTCAGTACCACAGTGGAGCATTAGCCAATAGTGAGTACTCGGGCCCGTGTGGTGGAACTCGAACTGACAGCCATGTGATTCAGGAGGGTATGCAATGATCCACTGAGGCATGGCCGACACTAAATCACTCACCGAGTGTGACCAGCAACCAGCTTTCAGGAGCTCCTCACACATCTCCCTCCCTGCAGAATAGTACACAACCTCTGGAGAGCTGCTTCCTGTGAAGGGACACTGATTTCAGGCTGGAGGTTGGAGGGGGAAAGAGAATTTAGGGTCGAATTCTTTCTAGCCACAGTGATGTCGTGGTAATGTCACAGGACTGGTAATCCAGAACCCCAAGTTAATGTTTAGGGGCATGGATCTGAATTGCACTGTGGCAGATGGTGAAATTTCCACTCAATAAAGAAAATGTGGAACAAAGATGTCGAACATATCACCACCTCAGTTAGACCATAAGATATATAAGTGGAATTAGGCCATTCAGCCCATCGGGTCTGCTCCACCATTCAATCATGGCTGATAGGTTTCTCCAGCCCATTCTCCCGTCTCCTCCCCATATCCCTTTATCCCCTTACTAAAGGGGAACCTATTAGTGTCTTAAAGACACTCAATGGCTTGGCATCCACAGCCCTCTGCAGCAACAAATTCCACAAATTCACCATCCCCTGGGTTGAAGAAATCTCTCATCTCAGTTCTAAAGAGTCATCCCTTCACTCACGTCTTAGTCTCTCCTACTGGCGGAAACATCTTCTCCATGTCCACACTATCAAGGCCTCTCAGTATCCCCCCCCCCGCGCCTCAAACTACAACGGTAATGTCCTTTAGAGTCATAGAGATGTACAGCATGGAAACAGGCCCTTCAGTCCAACCTGTCCACACCGTTCAGGTATCCCAACCCAATCTACTCCCACCTGCCAGCATCCGGCCCATATCCCTCCAAACCCTTCCTATTCATATACCCATCCAAGGAAATCTGCTGTTTTTAGCTGGTCTGACCTAAATGGGATTTCACACCCACAGCAACGTGGTCAACTTAACTGCTCTCTGGGCAATAAATGCTGGCCTAGCCAGTGATGCTCATACCCTCCAGCTAACTCCTCAAATTCTCTCCCTCCAGCAGAGGAGATCGCCTGCTCACCTGCTCCTTTGCACAGTACCCACAGATCATTCGATTGGCCATCTCCATCACATGGTCTTGGTCATCGTCATGGCACACATCGCATGGATACGCTCTACCACAGCATGGAAATCTGAAACCAGTCAGCACAAAGGATCAGCCGTATAGAATCGCTAAGCGAGATCAGAGGGCAGGCATATACAACCACCCTGCTTACCACACGTTCTGAGCTCCCCAACCCCAGCGATGCAGGCAAACTTCAAGAAACATTGCTGCAATGTGATGGGGCTCCATTTTAAGCATTTGTACCCTCCAGCTAGTGGATTCAACTGAAATTCTGTCTCTCCAGCAGAAGAGATCGTCAGTCTCTCTGTTGGAGCTAATTTGAGGCCAACCTTCAGTAGAATGGCAGCCACTAAAAACAGATTAAAAAGAGCTCAACACCCGAGCAACTGAAGACATGACCACCAATGATGGAGATTAGAATCTAGAACGTTCAAGAATTCGAAGAGTGCAGACATCTCCAAAAGTGTGAGGCGCAGGGAGATCAGAAATGGGAGCAGCCAGTCCACAGACAGCTCTTTTCTTGTCTAGGAATCAGTTTGGGTCAGCAGGCTCGGGTGGCAAGGCTGTACAGAACTTAGTGCAAGTGCTGCAGAGATTTGAACATCCTCACATTTAGAGAGGGTAAAATGTAGAAGACTCGGCAGGAGCACTTGCTACCTCGCGATTTGACTAATCCAAAAGCACGACAATAGACAACAGGTGCAGGAGTAGGCCATTCAGTCCTTCAAGCCAGCTTCTCCCTCATAGCTCCATAGTTCCCTTTGTTCAACCGAAATATTGTCACTTCCGATTGTACCCTCTCCCTTTCAAACTGCAGATTAAAGCTTATTGTACTCAGATTTCCAAAAGGCATTTGATAAGGTGCCACATTGAAGGATATGGGAAATTCCCAGTGGAGCAGGTAACATACTAGCCTGGATAGAAGATCGACTGGATAAGAAGAAACAGAAAGAAGGTTTCACTCGATTATTTTCTGGTTTCAGATTAACACATTTTACACTACAGGGATCAGTTCGGGGAACTCAACTTTTTTATAATTTACATCAATGATGTCAATGAAGAAGTAAAATGTACAGTTCCTAAATTTGCCGATGACACAAAGATAGGAAAGGAAGTGAGAAGTGGACGTAGAGTCTGTTCAAAACAATAGGCACAGATCTGGAAAACGAGGAATAACGTGGAAAAATGTGAAACTGTCAATTTTGGCAGAAAAATTGAAAAAGCATATTATCTGAATGCTGAGATTATACAGCTTTGAGATGCAGAGGGATTTGGGTGTCCTAAAAAAAAAGGGTTAGTATACAGATGGTGCATCTAATTAGGAAAGCTAATAGAATGGTGGAATAGCATTGTTTGTTGCAAGGGAAATCAAGTACAAAAGGAGAAGGTTATGCATCAGTTATACAGGCGCTGGTCAGACTACATCTCAAGTACTCCAAATGCCTGAAAAGGCATTCAAAGTTTACTAGACTAATACCTGGAATAGGCAGCCTGTCTTATGAGTAAAGGTTTTCCAGGCAAGGCCTGGAGTTTACAGCAAAAGGTCGCTTGATTTGAAATATATAAAATCTTGAGGGGGCCCTGACAAGGGGGAGAGGAATTTAATCTCGTGAGAGACTCTTGAACACAGAGTCTCTATTCAAATTGAACACATAGTCACTTTAAAAGTTAGGGATTAGCCATTTAAAGCAATGAGGAAAACATTTTCTCTTAGAGGGTTGAGAGTCTATGGAACTCTTTTCCCGAAAAGATAGCTTTCCGAACATTTTTAAGGCAATGTTGGATAAGCAAGGGGTGAAAGGTTACCAAGGTTAGGCAGGAATGTAAAGTTTTCAGTCAGAAATGATCTTACTTAAATGACAAAACTGCCTTGAGGGACCAAGATAGACTATTCCTGCTCCTAATTCACAAGTTTAAATGACAGGGATGGTGCCAGGCAATGTCAGGGATGGAGAAGCGGGCAGTCTTAGAGATAACACAAGTGTGTGGCTGAAAATTAATTTCACAGTCAAGAACACCACAAAAGCTTGTCAAACAGTCTGGGTCAATCTCAAACAGTTGCTATGGAGATCGATGGAGTCAGTAACTAGGGAACAGGGCTCATGGCAGTGAATGAGAGCTCTGGCTCTGCTCGTCTTAACATTTAATTGGAGGAACTTACTGACTGATATTCTGTACTGGATGATCAAACAATTTAGCAACAATGAACTATTTGAAAGAGAGTGACAGTGTGAGAGAGCTGGGTGCTGTTCATATACAAGTGGAAACTAATATTATGCTTTCAGATAATGTCACTGAAGAGTAAATAATGCAAGAGACACAAAATAGAGAATTATAGGCCAGTTGGCATCATGTCAGCAGCGCTGGAAAATCCAGCATCTATTATGAGACATGTAGAATCAGGGAACTTGACAATCATGGCATGGTTCACTCAACACAGCATATCATGATTGACAAATCTGCTAAGTGGGAGAGCAAATCATGGGGAAATCCAGTGCATTTGGATTTTCAAAAAGAATTAGATGAAAGGGTCACGCAAGAAGCTATTATAATAAATGCTTATGGATCATGTGGTAACATTATCAAGGAATGAGATGACTCATAGGCAGAAGAGAATAGAATGGCAGGTTGGAGTTTCTTAAATTTGTTCAGGAAATGACCCATCCCCAAGTTCTCTCACGAAAGGTGAGCTTCGAGCAAGCTCCCCTCAGAGCCATACACAATCCTGAATTGGAACAACATGGTTGTTTCTTCACCGCCACTAGTGAAAATTCCTTCATAAAAGCACCTACACCACACGGACTATAGCAGCACATCACTTCTGCAGAATATTTAGGGACGGGTGATAAATGCTGACCTGCCAGTGGTGCCTAATTCCTGTGAAAGAAAAGGAAGTCCGAAACAAGTCCAAAGAGAACAATAAAACCATGGGCAGTGGTCATTTCTCTGTAATTGTCGATTATTCGATTTACTGAATTACTGACAATAGATTTACTGAAATCTAAAAGTTACAACAGTAAAACATAGAACATTCCAGCGCAGTACAGGCCCTTTGGCCCTCGATGTTGCACCGACCTGTGAAATCAGTCTGAAGCCCATCTAACCTACACTATTCATTATCATCCAATGACCATTTAATTGCACTTAAAGTTGGCGAGTCCACTACTGTTGCAGGCAGTGCGTTCCACACCCTTACTACTGAGTAAAGAACCTACCTCGGACATCTGTCCTATATCTATCACCCCTCAATTTAAAGTTATGTCCCCTCATGCTAACCATCACCATCAGAGGAAAAAGACTCCAACTATCCACCCTATCTAACCCTCTGATTATCTTATATGTCTCATTAAGTCACCTCGTAACCACCTCCCTAACTAAACGGCCTCAAATCCCTCAGCCTTTCCTCATAAGACCTTCCCTCCGCACCAGGTAAAAACAATGACTGCAGATGCTGAAAACCAGATTCCGGAATAGAGTGGTGCTGGAAAAGCACAGCAGTTTCCAGTTCAGGAAACAGGAAAATTGACGTTTCGGGTAAAAGCCCTTCATCAGGAATACAGGCAGAGTGCCTGAAGGGTGGAGAGATAAATGAGAGGAGGGCCTCCGCACCAGGCAACCTTCCCTCCTAGTAAATCTCTTCTGCATCCTTTCCAATACTTCCACATCCTTCCTATAATGCAGTGACCAGAACTGTACGCAATACACCAAGTGCGGCCACACCAGAGTTTTGTACAGCTGCAACATAACCTCATGGCTCCAAAACTCAATCCCTCTACCAGTAAAAGTTAATACACTATATGCATTATTAACAACTTTACCAATCTGGATGTCAACTTTCAGGGATTGTGCACATGGACACTGATATCTCTGTTTATCTACACCACCAAGAATCTTACTATTAGCTCAGGACTCTGTATTCCTGTTACTCCTTCCAAAGTGAATCACCTCACACTTTTCCACATTAAACTCCATTTGCCACCTCTCAGCCCAGCACTGCAGCTTATCTATGTCCCTCTGTAACCTGCAGCATCCTTCCACACTATCCACAACTCCACCGACCTTAGTGTCATCCGCAAATTTACTACCCCATCCTTCTACGCGCTCATTCAGGTCATTTATAAACATGACAAACAGCAGTGACCCCAAAACAGGCATTGCGGTACACCACTAGTAATTGAACTCCAGGATGAACATTTCCCATCAACCACCACCCTCTGCCTTCTTTCAGCTAGCCAATGTCTGATCCAAACCGCTAAATCAGCCTTTGTATTTTGTGCAATAGCCTACTGAGGGGAACCTTGTCAAATGCCTTACTGAAATCCATATACACCACATCAACCACTTTACCCTCATCCACCTGTTTGGTCACCTTCTCAAAGAAGTCAGTAAGGGTTGTGAGGCACGATCTACCCTTCACAAAACTGTGCTGACTATTCCTAATCGAATTATTCCTCTCTGGACAATTATAAATCCTCTATCTTATAATCCTTTCCAACACTTTACCCAGAACTGAAGTAAAGCTCACTGGTCTATAATTCCTAGGGTTGTCTCTACTCCCCTTCTTGAACAAGGGAACAACATTTGCTATCCTCCAGTATTCTGGCACTATTCCTGTAGACAATGACAACATAAAGATCAAAGCCAAAGATTCTGCAGTGTCCTCCCTGGCTTCCCTGAGAAACCTATGATAAATCCCATCAGGCCTGGGGATTTATCTATTTTCACACTTTCCAGAATTGCTAACACCTCCTCCTTATGAACCTCAATCCCGTCTAGTCTAATAGCTGGATCTCAGTATTCTCCTCGACAACGTTGTCTTTCTCGTGCGTGAATACTGATGAAAAATATTTATTTAGCACCTCTCCTATCTCATTGGACTCCACACATAACGTCTCACTACTGTCCTTGACTGGCCCTAATCTTACTCTTGTCATTCTTTCATTCCTGATATACCGATAGAAAGCTTTAGGGTTTTCCTTGACCCTACCTGCCAAAGTCTTCTCATGTCCCCTCTCTTAGCTCTCTCTTTAGGTCTTTCCTGGCTAACTTGTATCTCTAATAAGCCTTCACGTCTCATCCGAACATAAGCCTCCTTCTTCCTCTTGACAAGAGATTCAACTTCTTTAGTAAACCACGGTTCCCTTGCTCGCCCACTTGTCTCACAGGTACACATTTATAAAGGACACACAGTAGCTGTTCCTTAAACAAGTTCCACATTTCATTGTGCCCATCCCCTGCAGCTTCCTCTCCCATCCTATGCATCCTAAATCTTGCTTAATCGACTCATAAGTGCCTTTCCCCCAGCTATAACTCTTGCCCTGTGGTATATACCTAACTCTTTCCATCAGTAAAGTAAACGTAACCGAATTGTGGTCACTATCACCAAAGTGCTCACTGAGCTCCAAATCTAACACATGACCGGGTTCATTACCCAATACCAAATCCAATGTGGCCTTGCCTCTTGTTGGTTTGTCCACATACTGTGTCACGAAACCCTCCTGCACACAATGGACAAAAAAATGACCCATCTATAGTACCCAACTATAGCGTTTCCAGTCAACATTTGGAAAGTTAAAGGCCCCTATAACAAAGACCCTGCTACTTTCGCTCCTATCCAGAATCATCTTTGATATCCTTTCCTTTACATCTCTAGGACTTTTTGGAGGTCTATAGAAAACTCCGAAAAGGTTAACCTCAGCAGGCAAGTCCTTCTCAAAGTCCTTTCTGCCACCATAATATTGTCCTTGACCAACAATGCCACCCCTCCCCTTCTTTTACCACCATCTAAACCCCGGAACCTGCAACAACCATTCCTGTCCCTGCTCTCCCCATGTCTCCAAAATGGCCACAACATCAAAGTCCCAAGTACCAGCCCGTGCCGCAAGTTCACCTACCTTATTCTAGATGCTCCTGGCGTTGAAGTAGACACACTTCAAACCAACTTTCTGCCTACAATCCTGCGATCTTGAAACCTTATTTCTGACCTCACTACCCTCAACCTCTTGTACACTGGAGCTATATTTAGGTTCCCACGCCCCTGCTGAATTAGTTTAAACCCTCCCAAGGTGCATTAGCAGTAGTAGGTCTTTCATAGAACAAAGAACAGTACAGGCCCTTTGGCCCTTGATGTTGTGCCATACTTTTATCCTACTCCAAGATCAAGCTAACCTATATACCCTACATTTTACTATCATCCATGTGCCTATCCAAGAGTCGCTTAAATGTCCCTAATGTATCTAACCCTACCACCACCGCAGGCATTTCACACACCCACCACTCTGTGTAAAGAACCTACCTCTGACATCTCCCCTAAACCTTTCTCCAATCACCTTAAAATTATGGCCCCTCATGATAGCCATTTCCACCTTGGAAAAAAGTCTTCTATCTATGCATCTCATCACCTTGTACACCTCTATCAAGTCACCTCTCATCCTTCTTCACTCCAATGAGAAAAGCCCTAGCTCCCTCAACCTTTCTTCATAAGACACACCCTCCAGTCCAGACAGCACCCTGGTAAATCTCCTCTGCACCCTCTCTAAAGCTTCCACATCCTTCCTATAATGAGGCAATTAGACTTGAACACAATATTCCAAGTGTGGTCTGACCAGGGTTCTATAGAGCTGCAGCATAACCTTGCGACTCTTAAACTCAATCCCCCTGCTAATGAAAGCCAACACACCATGCACCGTCTTAACAACCCTATCAACTTGGGTGGCAACTTAGAAGGATCTGTTGACATGGAACCCAAGATCCCTCTGTTCCTCCATACGGCCAGGAATTCTGCCTTTAACCCTGTATTCAGCATTCAAATTCCACTTCCCAAAATTAATCACTTTACACTTCTCCAGATTCAACACCATCTGCCATTCTCAGCCCAACTCTGCATCCTGTCAATGTCCCATTGCAATCTACAACAGCCCTCCACACTATCCATCACCACACCAACCTTCGCATCATCGGCAAACTTACCAACCCACTCTTCCACTTCCTCAATCTCATCCAAATCATTTATGAAAATCACAAAGAGCAGAGGTCCCTGTGGAACATTACTGGTCACTGAACTCGAGGCTGAAAACTTTCCATCTACTAGAGTCATAGAGATATACAGCATGGAAATAGACCCTTTGTCCAACCCATCCATGCCAACCAGATATCCCAACCCAATCTAGCCCCACCTGCCAGCACCCAGCCGAGATCCCTCCAAACCCTTCCTATTCATATATCCAGCTCATTCCATACACATATCACCCCCTGCATGAAAAAGTTGCCCTTTCGGTCTCTTTTATATCTTTCCCCTCTCATCCTAAACCTATGCCCTCCCTATGCCCCCCCAAACTTTGTCTATTTATCCTATCAATGCCCCTCATGATTCTATAGACCTGTATAAGGTCACCCCTCAGCCTCCGATGCTCCAGGGAAAACAGCCCCAGCCTGTTCAGCCTCTCTCTATAGCTCCAACCCTGGCAACATCCTTGTAAGTCTTTTCTGAACCCTTTCAAGTTTCACAATATCTTTCCGATAGGAAGGAGACCAGAACTGCACGCAATATTCCAACAGTGGCCTAACCAATGTCCTGTACAGCTGCAACATGACCTCTCAACTCCTGTACTCAATACTTTGACCAATAAAGGAAAGCATACCAAATGCCGCCTTCACTATCCTATCTACCTGCGACTCCACTTTCAAGGAGCTATGAACCTGCAGTCCAAGGTATCTTAGTTCAACAGCACTCCCTAGAACCTTACCATTAAGTGTATAAGTCCTGCTAAGATTTGCTTTCCCAAATGCATACCTCACATTTATCTGAATTAAACTCCATCTGCCACTCCTCAGCCCATTGGTCCATCTGGTCCAGGTCCCATTGTACTCTGAGGTAACCTTCTTCGCTGTCCACTACACCTCCAATTTTGGTGTCAACAGCAAACTTACTAACTATACCTCTTATGCCCACATCCAAATCATTTATATAAATGATGAAAAGTAGTGGACCCAACACCGATCCTTGTGGCACTCCACTGGTCACAGGCCTCCAGTCTTCTACCCTTTGAGCCAGTTCTGTATCCAAATGGCTAGTTCTCCCTGTATTCGAGTATAAGCCAGACCCGTTGTAAGATGAGACCTGGTTTTGGCGACGCTGCGGGGAATAAAAAGCTGAAGCATATTCTAGCAGACTCGCCTCTTGGTCGTTTGTTCTGTGTCAGACTACTCTCCTACGAACCTGACCTTGAGAATTTTTTAAAACACATGCACAAAGCCATGTTGACTACCTCTAATCAGTCCTTGCCTTTCCAAATACATGTACATCCTGTCCCTCAGGATTCCCTCCAACAAATTGCCCACCACTGAGGTCAGGCTCACTGGTGTATAATTCCCTGGCTTGTCCTTACCACCTTTCTTAAACAGTAGCACCACATTAGCCAAGCTCCAGTCTTCCGGCACCTCATCTGTGACTATGACCCTCTGTCTTCTATGGGCCAATTAATTCTGTATCCAGACAGCCAAATTTCCCTGTATCCCATGCCTCCTTACTTTCTGAATGAGCCTCCTACCATGGAGAACCTTATCAAACACCTTGTTGATATTCATAATCACCACATCGACTGCTCTACCTTCATCAATGTGTTATGTCATATCCTCAAAGAATTCAATAAGGCTTGAGAGACATAACATTGAACAAGGAAATAACATTTGCCACCCTCCAATTATTTGAGACTACTTCAGTGGACAGTGATGACGCAAAGATCATTGCTAAAGATGCGGTAATCTCTTCCCTCATGTCCCAAAATAACCTTGGGTATATCACGTCTGGCCCAGGGGACTTATCTATTCTCATGTTTTTCAAAGTTGCCAGCCCATCCTCCTCCTTAACATCAACCCTGTTTGAGCATATCAGCCTGTTTCAGGCCATCCTTACATAAGACAAGGTCCCTTTCACTAGTGAATACAGAAGCAAAGTATTCAAGACTCAGGAGTAGGTCATCAGCCCCCTTGGTCTGTTCCACCATTCATTCAATTAGATTATAATTAATCTGTATCATAAATCCTCAACTTCTTTGGCTTCATAACCATTAATCCCACTGCTAAACTATAGTTGACTTAGTTTTGGTCTGAAATTTGCATTTATCCTCAGCCCCAACAGATATTTTAGAGAGAGGGTGTGGGAATGGGTTCCAGATTTTACTAACTCCGAGCAGATTAGCTGCACCGTCACAGGAAGTAATTTCTATCAGATGCTTTAATTATGATCAAGGGTACACTTATAGCTCCCTTAATTATCTATATTCAAGGGAATCAAGATGGTGCAAGGCTGTAATGGAACCCTTTTAGGGCCGATATTATTCTAGTGAATCTGTCCTGCATTCTTTCCAAGGCCAATATTTCCTTCCTTACGGGCGATGCCCTGGATAATGCAATAGCCATCGATTGAGGTTAACATATTCTTTCACAGGTCATGACTGTCACTGGCTGGGACAGTAATTACTGCCCATCCCCAACTGTCCTTGAAACAGTGGGGAGGAGCCTCCCACAGTGCTATTAGGGAGGAAGATCCATGACTTTGATCCAGCAACAGGAGAAACTGGCAAATATTCCCAAATCAGGATGGCGTGGGGCTTGGAGGGGAGCTTGCAGGTGATAGCATTCCCCTTCACATTCCTCAGGAATAGATTCAAATGAACACTATCCACATTTTTGTACCCACCCCACCCCTCCTGAAATATCCTGTGAGGCTCAGTTTTGTGATTGGCAATGCACCCTTACCTTAGCCAGCGGAAACTCTTCTTGTAGTGCACACAGGTACCAAACTCAGGCAGGGGCTTCCCGTACTGAAGAACAGGTCCGGGGGGCTGTCTCTTCCGACGCCGATGAACTGCATTATTTGCATCTTCAGTGACAGATTAGAGCAGAAAACCGATTACTGCACGTTCTTGAAGTGACAGATACTCAGAATTACAAACTATGAAAGCAGAGCAAGGGAGATTCCGACCTAGAATTTATTGCCCTATGAGAGGCCAAATCTGAACCTCTCCAGACCCTGGTAAACAGCAAGCTCTGTCCATTTCTTATTAGGTTGTTGCATCTTTAGTATATCAGATAACAGTCTATTCCTGAATTAAACTTTAAACAGAGGAGCTCCTTGCGGTTAAACTTAACTTAAAATTCCTTTAGGTTATAAACAGAACTGCACAGATTACCCATCTGGGAAGGTCAGCTCTCGTTTCTCCTGAGAGGTGAAGGTTGAGATCTTTAAAATTATGAAGTGTTTAGTAGACTGGACGCAAAGAGAACGATTCTACTTGGGATGAAGGTCATAACTAGAGGATGCTAATTTAAGGTTAACATCAAGAAATCTAAATGAGAAAATGGAAGAAACTTCCTTACTGAGACAGCAGTGAGAATATGGAATTCATTACTACAAAGGGTGGGGGTAAGGATGGGGACAAGAGTTATAAATACATATGAAGGAGTATGGAAAAGAGGGCTTCACTGACAAATGAGTTGGGGAGAGTGGGGGAAGTTAACGAGGTTCCAATTGGACACAAGTGTTGTCATGGACTCGTATGAAATGACCATTTCCGTCCTGAATATTCAGTACAGATCTCTACATCTATACACTGAATCAACGTTATCTCACATCAAGTCTCCTTGGACCCCTGACCCCACAGTTGCTGTCTAACAAAGACAGTTTCATCATTTTTGAACTCACCAGTTTCATCCTGTGATTGGGCATGGATCTGGTAAAACTGTGCAGCTTCCACCATAACACTGAGTTTTACATGACATTGCAAGCAGTTTAACTCCTTGTATCGGCCGTAAGAGAGGCCCTAGATAATCAGAGAGAAACAATAAGACTTGCGCAGTCAGGCATAGTTAAAGAACTTGTGGAGTGGAAGTCTAAGTCTCTTTCTGAGGAATTCTCAAATCTTTTATTCAGCAAACTAGCGGTTAAAAACAATCCTTAATCTTACAGTGCAAACTTTCAGACCTTTAAAATGATTTGAGCAGTTAAAGAATAGTGAACTACGCCATTTGTAGGAATATTAACACTATTCATCTCTCAATTGCCAGGCTTTTCAAATCAATTAAAAACTCAGTTCAACTTTAGTAGAGTGAGTAAGATGTGTTCTTAATAATTGTTTTGGAATCATTTTGGTCGTTAGTCCACAATGTGAAGGACAACATCCTGTGTAAAACAGATCAGTGTCTCAGCCTCAGATACATAAGCAGGGCTCCAATTGGGGACAGCTAAAAGTGGCTGCCTAAATATATATATAGGCTGGTTACTGCTCATAGTATCATTAGTGTTTGGCTTTAGATGCCTAGGTGAACAAGTTTTCTGTTTTTAGTATACCACTAGCTTTAAGCACAGTTCTAACCCAGCAGGAATGCACTGCATCTGAAAGACATTGCCTTCTACTGGTTAACTTGCCAGCAGTGATCGTCTGAAGGAAAAACTGGTGTGAGCCTACATTTACAATATCTTGCATTTATATACAGTCTATTAGTCAAAGGCCCCACAGGGTTATTAAATAAAAATTAACACAAGTCTCACAAGGAGATTTTAGGACTGGTGAACAAAAGCTAAGTTAGCGAGGCACATTTTAAGAAGCAAACTAAAAGAAGAGAGCAAGGTAGAAAGACACAGAATTGAGGAGGAGGAGGAAAAGCCAGAGACTCTAAAGACAGGGCCCTCAACAGTGGAGCAATGGAAATCAAGGAAGTGCAAGAGGTGAAAATTGGAGGAAGAGAGTTCTGGGAAGGTTTAAAACTACAGGCGATTACAGGGATAGGGAGGAAATGAGGTTATGAAAGCAAGGAGGCCAATATATATTTTTTAAATATTTCAAGATTAGAAACTAACACAGTTCAGCCAGCACAGCTATTGTCAAACAAGAGTTTCAAAGAGTTTGTATCCTATTTAATCTGTTTGTTTAGTACAACCCATTCTACAGCTTCCACCTACAGGAAGCAGATTAGACAAACCTCCTATTAGTAAAACAAAGAGCTGTGGATGCTGGAGATCAGAAGCACACAAAGAAAGAAACTGTTGGAGAAACACAGCAGGTCTGGCAACATCTGTGGAACAAGAAACAGAGTTAATGTTCTCAGTCCAGTGACCATTTGACTTTCTCTAGTATTTCTGTTTTTGTGTGTTTCAAACCAATAGACCTGTAATCAATTCCCTCACAGTTCAGCAGAATACCAAGACTGGTTGACGATGGGAAAGGCATGCATGAATGAGGAGTATTTAGCTCGTCCTTAAGCCTCTGACTTTAGCCTTGATGCACATCAACAATTTGCCTCCATTGTTTAATATTAGGAGGAGCTTGCAGGTGTAATACAATCTTGGGGACAAAAAGAAATTGGCAAATGCCAGAAACATGAAAGAACCACAGAATTAACCGGAAATGAGTAGCAGGTCAATCAGTAACTGAACAAGATATACAGGCTGATACTGGGGATGCAACCTGGAATAGGCAGGTAATTTTATAAGATTGGATAGGCAAGGCTAAAATCCGCTGGAGTTTAGAAGAAGCAACTTAGTTAAAACATACAAGATCCTGAAGGGTCCTGAACAGGATGGATGTGGAGAGAGTGCTTCGTCTTGTTGGAATATTTAGAACTAGGGGTTCACTGTTTCAAAGTAAGGCATCATGCATTTGAGGCAGAGATTAGACTATTTGTTTCTGACCCCTCCCATAGAGGATGGGCAATCTTTGGCACTCTGCTTCCATTGCTTTTTTGAGAAAGAGTCCTTGAACATTTCTAAGGCAGAGGTAGATAGATTCTTATTAAGCAAGGTGCAAGGTATAAAGGGTAAGAGAGAATATTGAGTAATCAGAACAGCCAGGATCTTATTAAACAGCGGAGCAGGCTCAAGGAGCTGAACTGCCTACTCCTGCTCCCAATTCGTATGCAAACCTTTCATTCAAATGTGAACATTCCTGATTTAAGTTACAGTCTGAATGAGGAAACAACCTTTTCGTTAATTGGCAGACTGGGCAATTCTGATAGGACTCAAATCTCCAGTCACTACAACACAACACATAACTTTGCACCGCACACCTCTATTGATCTCCTGCACAGCATAAATAAATGGTTTACGGAGGCAGGACACATGCTGCTTTAAGAGAATCCAAATTTTATCCACTGACCTGCAGCGGTCCCTCCTTGGAGCATTTTAGACAGCCCACAGCAAACCGACTGTCCTGTATCACTAATTCTATAGGGACACATCCACACAGGTCCAGGTATCCCATTATGTCTGAGTGCTCATGAACTACACTGGGCTGGAACGCTACGCTGATGTCTGTGTTACATTTCTCACAGCTTACATATGAAGGGCACTTCTGTGACACAGTAAATTGTGAACCAACTTTGCACCTTTAAGAATAAAGTGAACAAATAGTTAGGCCTAGAAAATTGCTTATTAGTCCATAATACGTTCTACATCCTCACCCTTAGCAATGTAAACACAGCAGGCACACAGGAGTCAATGAGAAATGAATCCACATGCAAGGTAATCTCATTTAAAGAAAGGTTAAATCTTTAAACACTTCTGCAAAGCTGCTGTCATTTACAAAACCGATCAACCCAGGGCCATAGCAGATGATGTTTATGGATTGAAATCTGGGATGAGTTTGAAATAATTAACCCAACAGGAAGACTCAATAATGGAGTCCTTCCTGGAAACTGTACCTGGGCTGACAGTTTGGATCTGTCACAATTATGAGGTTGCTAAAAACTACCCAAGTAAGAAGCCCTAACAACTTAAATGAGATTTCTAGAAAATAATATGAACATGCCCAACTTAGAATTAAAAGGAGGCACTGCAGGAGGTTGAGATTCAGAGGTAATACAAAGACATTTCTAGTAAGTTTCAATGCATTAGTTTCAATGTGAATGGAATAATTCTACAATGCTCTCAAATACTACGCACATGGGTTTAAAATGAGGGGCGGGGGGGGGAGAAAGAGTATAAAGGAAATGTGCGAGGAAATTTTTTTTTACAAACAGGGTAGTAGGTAATGGAACATGCTGCCAGGGGGAGATGATAGAAGCAGATATGTTAGCAAAGTTTAAGGGTCATTTAGATAGACACTTGAACAAACATGAAATAGAGGGATACAGACCTTGTGCAGTCAGATTGGATTAATTTAGAATGGTATCGTGGTTGGCACAGACACGGTGGGCTGAAGGGCCTATTCCTGTGAAGTGCTGCACTATGTTCTATGACACTCTCCAGTCTAACATGCAAGTCTAAATGTGAGAGACTTTTGAGGCATGTGCAATAAAACACAGTTCATCTTAAAAGACTGCCAAATGTTTTTCTCAACTGCATTGTTTGGGTTACTTGGTACCACCATCAGTGTGCAGAAATGTTACACTACTCCCAACGGAAGCAGAATAGATCAGACATGCATCTCTGCAGTTATACATCGGTTTCTTTTAGAAAAAAAGTATATGTAAGTTAACAGGAATGAATTGATCTTGCAAAAATGTTCAAACGAGGTCTTGAGGCAGTCTGTAAATGAGAAGAAAATTGGAGCTTTACCAAAGGGTGAGACTTTAAAGGAAACGCGGACTAATGGTGGCGACCCAGGAAACGCGGACTAATGGTGGCGACCCAGGAAACGCGCGACCCAGGAAACGCGGACTAATGGTGGCGACCCAGGAAAAGGTGGGGGGGGGCTTCTGGTGAAAACTGTGATCAGAGGGATATGTCTTGATTGGTTCAGCAAAGGACCATTTTTCCTATGCCAGCTCTAAGTGTCTCGAGTGCTAGCTAGTTGTACATCATGATGGTTAGAAACCTCCAGAGGTCTCTTGTGGTGCAAGAGTTTCCCTACCTTAGAGCCAGAGCCCTGGGTTCATGTACAATGACACATGTGAACAAGGAGCTTAGAAAATACCTACACTGAAATGTCCTTACACACACAAGTCAATGTACTCATACATACAATGTCTACCAGCACTCCCTAATCACAAAAACAAAAACACGCAGCAATCCAAAAGCATTTGCACATTCTTGGGTTTCACATTATCATTTTAACAACAAAACCATGATGACAGCTGGGGATCAATAACCCCCTTCATTGCTGATTTGTTTTGCTAAATTAGAAATTTTCCACAGTGGCCAATTTGATAGGCAATTGATACTCAACAGTATCTGGTCAGAGTAGAGCTGACATCTGCACAGCTTTCTCCTCAACCTGTCGGACGAGATTATCCTGGATCCTGTACATGAAATTACCCAAATAGCTGAGTGATCCTGATCATGGATCAGCAACCCAGAGAGTGCAACTCTTCTGTCAGAAGTCACGCAACATCAGGTTATAGTCCAACAGGTTTATTTGCTCTAGAAGCTTGTTATTTCAAATAAAGCTGTTGGACTATAACCTGGAGTTCTGTGACGTCTGATTTTGTCCACCCCATTTCAACACCTCCACACCATGGCCAATCCTCTGCGGCATATAAGGAATTTAACTTCAATACATGGGATAATTGGCTGGCATAATAATTATATGAGCTACTGGCTTGGTTTAAAATCTCAACTAAGCTCAGGGAGATACCTCTCCCTGGTCTAGCCTACACATGACTCGAGACCCAGTTGAATCAATAGCCACACTACAAAAACAAATTACAAAAGTTAGGATTTGCACCAAGCAGTCCACAGGTAAATGTCAACCAAATCTTACACTCTACTGATAAAACTGCTTCATGCACATTATGACAACAAAAAAACCTCAGTAATGAAGGTGGCTTTATTAATATAATACCATTTATTAAGGCTCCTTAGACAGCACCTTCCAAACCTCTGACCTCTACCATTTAGAAGGACAAGGGCAGCAAATACATGGTAACACCACCACCTGCAAGTTCCCCTCCAAACCACTTATCACCCTGACTTGGAAATATATCACTGGTCCTCCACTGTTGCTGAGTCAAAATACTGGAATTCCCTCCCTAACGGCATTGTGGGCCATCCTACAGCACACAGACTGCAGCAGTTCAAGGAGGCAGCACATTACTACCTTCTCCAGACAGCATGGTAACTCAGTGGTTAGCCCTGCTTCCTCACTAAGCCAGGGACCTAGGTTCAATTCCACCCTCAGGCAACTGTCCGAGTGGAGTTTACACGTCCTCCGTGTGTGTGGGAGTTTCCTCCCGGTGTTCTGGTTTCCTCCCACAATCCAAAGATGTGCAGTTTAGGTAGACCGGCCACGCTAAATTGCCCATAGCATTCAGGAATGTGCAGGTTAGGTACATGATTCAGGTGTAAATGTCAGATAATTGGGTAGGGGAATGGGTCTGGGTCGGTTATTCTTTGGAGGGTCGGTGTGGACTTGTTGGGCCGAGGGCCCGTTTCCACACTGCAGGGATTCTATGATTAACTAGGGATGGGCCAAAAACGTCAGCCTAGATCGTGGAACCTGCATCCCGTTAAAAGAATTTGAAAAGGAAAGTTATGCAAGAAGTTTATAAATAATGGGTCAACTTGAGAAATGTGCCTAATTTTGGGCACCCCACACTTTAGGAAGGATGGCAAGTCTTTGGAGAGAGTACAGAAATCTACCAGAATGGTAACAGGACAATGGACTTGTGTGAAGAGGCTGGGGAAGGTGAGATTGCTCTTCTTCAACAGAGAAAATTAAAATGGAGAAGTATTCAAATATGATAACTTATCGTGGAGGAAATATGGCAGAATCCCGAGGGGATATTTCAGATTTTGGAATGCATTAACTGACAAGAGCAGTGCAAGTAGGTTAGAAATTCGTTCAAAAAAAAAATTGAATAAATATTTGAAAAAATGTATTTATAGGATCATGGGAAAGAGCACAGGAGATGGGACTAACTGGGTAGCAATCACTGACCATGACAGGAAGATTATTCAGCTTCTGTTCTGTATGATGCTATGTTAATCTCAGCTCTTCCCAGAATCCTTAAAGTGGCCTTGAAACAGTGGATGTAATGGTGGGCATCTTTCAAGTAGCCCCTTTACAGGGTGCAGAGAAAGCAGGGAATTACAGACTGGTTAGCCAGACACTGGTAGGCGGGAGAATGCTTAAATCCATTATAAAAGATTAATAGCAGAATTCTTGGAAGAGAATGACGAAATTGTACAGTGTCAGCGCTGATTTCCAAAGGGGAAGCTGTGTTTGACAAGTCTGCTGGAGTCTTTTGAGAATGTAGTTTGTAAAGTGAATAAAGGGGTTCCAGTAAATGTGGTTTACTTGGTCTTTCAAGATTAGCAAAATTAAAGTGTATGGGATTGGGGACATGTTTAGAGAACTGTTTGACAGACAGGAAACAAAGATTTGGACTAAGTCGGTCATTTTCTAAGCGCCAGGCAGTGATTAGTGGGGTACTGCAAGGATCAGCGCTTGGATCACAGTTATTCACAACATACATAATGACTGAGAGAGGAAACAAAATGTTATATCTCCACGCATGCAAACAACACATTTTGAGTGCGAGCAGCAGCAGAGTTTAAAGGAACCTGGAAGGCTACAGCTAAGGTGAGACAGATTGTTTTAAAATTATTTACCTGTAGCGGGCAGCGGTGTTTTTTTTTCTCTTCACAGAAAGAGCGGGAGCAGCAGGGGGAAGTGACGAAGACCAGAGGGGCAGCCGGGACCCGGAAGCAGGTATAGTGTAAGCTTACCTGGGTAGGTTTTTTCCCTATAAAAGTGCGCAAGAGAAGAATCCGAGACACTACAGAGGTAGTGCCTCCCACCCGCCCTCCTCCTCTAACCTAATAATAAGACCCGTTGTGGTAAGTAGGTAAGTGCTGCATTTTGCTTGTTCTATTCTTTAGACCCAGTTTTTTTTTAAAAAAAGGTTACTTTTAGATGGATGGCAGTGAAGGCAGTGCAATGTTCCTCTTGCAACATGTTTGAGGTGAGGGATGCCATGGTCGTCCCTGCTGATTATACTTGCAGGAAGTGCACCCATCTCCAGCTCCTCCAAGACCGTGTTAGGGAACTGGAGCTGGAGTTGGATGAACTTAGGATCATTCGGGAGGCAGAGGGGGATCATAGATCGGAGCTTTAGGGAAGTAGTAACTCCAAAGATTGCAGAAAGATGGTTGACAGTAAGGGGGATTGGGAGGCAGCAGCCGGTGCAGGGACTCCCTGCGGCCATTCCCCACAAGAACAAGTATACC
>NC_057749.1:20411781-20419204 GCF_004010195.1 Chiloscyllium plagiosum
TTTTCCACGTATGGAGTCAGCTGTTACGAGGGGGCATAGCTTTAAATTAAGGGGTGGTTGGGATAGGGCAGATGTTAGGGGTAGATTCTTTACTCAGTGAGTCGTGAGTTCATGGAATGCCCTGCCAGTAGCAGTGGTGGACTCTCCTTCATTATGGGCATTTAAGCAGGCATTGGATAGGCATATGGAGGATAGTGGGCTAGTGTAGGTTAGGTGGGCTTGGATCGGCGCAACATCGAGGGCCAAAGGGCCTGTACTGCGCTGTATTCTTCTATGTTCTATAACACAAAGCTGGGTAGGAGGAATAACAACAGAAGATGCAGAGGTGCTTCAATGTGGTTTGGACATATTGAGTGAGTTAGCAAACGCATGGCAGATTAAGTATAATGTGGATAAATATGATATATCCACTTTGGTAGCAAAAACAGAAAGGCAGATTACCTGAATAGTGAGACTAGGAAAAAGGGGCGATGTAATGAGATGTCCTTGTACACCAGTTACAAAGCCCGCACAATGTATGAAGAGAGACTGGATCAATGAGGACTATATTCACTGGAGTTTAGGAAATTTTAAAGAAATTGATAGAATTCTGACAGGACTAGTCAGGATAAAGGCATGAAGGATATTCCGTGTGACTGAGGAGTCCAGAAGCAGGGGTTACAGTCTAAGGGTCTGGAGTAGGCCATTTAGGAGTGAAATGAGGAGAAATTTCTTCATCTAGAGTGAGGCATCTGTAGAATTCTCTGTCACTGAAAACAGTTGAGTCCGAAACATTTTTTTTTAGGGCTAGAGATCAGAGGATGTGGGGAGAAAATGGGAACAGGTTACTGAGTTGGATGATCAGCATGATCATATTGAAAACCACAACAGCTCGATGGGCTGAATGGCCTACTCCTACTCTCTACGTTTCCAAGCTATGCTGAGCCAGCACAACGAAAGGAGTTGAAACCTGGGCTGAACATATATGATCTTGTTGAATGGTGGAGCAGGGTTGAGGGCCTAAAGGCCTAGTTCTGCCCTTATTATTTGTTTTTGTGTCTCTAGGACATAGTGTTGACACTACTGTTCTAATTACTTAACATGAACACACATCGTGGATTAATCGTACCTGATGCACTTCAGTGACACGGTGATCTGCTGGGCTGACAGTGTTGCCGTCTCTTCCCCCAGCTCTAGGCCAACAAGCCGCATGGCAGTGCCCTTACATGGGATCGGAGGGTCACCAGATGGCGAGCCAGTCCTCGAACAATCGTCTTCCTCCTCACTGGTGCTGATCTCACTCCCTGTGCCACTCATTTCGGGACTTTCCGATTCTGTCACCTTGACCTCCTGCAGCTTCTGGGACAACTCCTCACTGGCATCCTCCTTCCGAGGGCCTGCAGATGTCTCGGTTGTTTGCGAAGCACCAGGTAAACGTGCCCGTAGCTGCTGGTAGGGAACAATGTGTATCCCAGCTCTCTCTGTGTCTAATTCCCTCTTTATCTGGAAAGGGCAAAGGAAAATTAAGTTTAATCAGAGTTAGAATGGGAAATAACAAATTGTGCACAGTTAGATTCCACAAGCAGCAAATTAGTCATCTTCAGTGATTGGCCAACACACTGGGGAGAACTCCCTTGCTCTTCTTTGAAACATTGCCATGGGATCTTTCTCTACGCAGGAAAAACTTAACAAGCAATCTGAAGGACAGCACCTCCATCAGCATAGCAACTCCTCAGTCTGACCCCTCATACAGCTTTGATTTGGTGCTCACATCTCAAGAGTGGAACTTGAGCTCATGATGTTTTGGCACAAGAGGCGAGAATGGTACTGATGACACTGAAATAATATTGTTATGATGGTTGTTATTATTATTATTATTTGGAAACACGGGTTCTAAATTTAACAGAACCATGTTTAGCTTCAAGCTTAATTTAGATTTCCATATTGTGTATGTTAAGGAGTGACATCATTTTAGTTTCAATTTGGATTTGAACACGGTGAAAGGTTGTCTGAAAAATTGTTTAAACGATGCTTTTAAACAAAACACCTTGAGGTGAATAGTTCAATGCTTTAGACAAAGAGGGGTAGCGGAGGGAAAGAAATTGGGCTGTCGCCTAGCAACAAGGTGTTCATGACACATGGAGACAGAGAATGAACCACATTTCCTTTTAGAAAGCAAGAGAGAAACATAGAGAAGGTCAGGGAACTGGCAGGCTTCTTTCAGAGAGAGAGAAGCACGTCATTCAGACAGAAAAAACCAGGAAGAGCAGTAGCATAGTTGAGCAATTTCCAAAACAGTTAGGACAGAAGAAAAGAAGTTCTGACCAGCTTGGAGGTAAAAGCTCCAGAAACAATACACCTTAAGATATCAGAGAGAAAAAGCATTCTGCAAGGCTACTAAATTAAGAAACAAATTAGCTGTTTTTGCAGTTTATTTAAGGGTCTCGTGAAAGGACATTAACTAAGGAAGCACCAATACCCATGTCCACTGGACAGGATGATCCTTCAATGAGCTTTAATATCTTTGAGTTGTTACTTTTAATTTCTGATATTTGTTCATAAGATAACTTCAATTAGTTGTTATATAGTGGAAAACCGTTGCTTTTCCTATTACCTCAGCTCAGAACATAATAATATTGGTCCTTTGAATTTTTAAAACTTCAGGGGAAACGAACGGGAAAAGTAATCCCACTCAATGCCTACTGAAGTTTCTACTTGATGGCGCAGAATCTAGTCAAAGCTAGGCACAATATTACAGTGCACAACGTTACTATGATTGAACGGGTAGATTTGTTTTACCTGTCTAGCTCCCTCGGTGAACAGCTTCTCCATGTTGCGGTCCAGCCATCGCAAGTATGGACGAAACAGCAGCTCCAACTTCCCCATCAACCGGTTGGTGGCATGCTTTGCCCGTAGCCACTCCTCTGAGGCCGTACACACATGCCTGAATTAAATAGGAGAGTGATCTTACTGATGTAAAATTACAAGACAGAGCTCAGAAACAGGAAATAACAGAATGACAACATATAACTTGAGTTACAAAATAGCCCTCACAGCACTAGAGACCTGGGTTCGATTCCTGCCTCGGGTGAATATCTGTGTGGAGTTTGCACATTCTCCCAGTGTCTGTGTGGGTTCCCTCTGGGTGCTCGGATTTCCTCCCACAATCCAAAGATGTGCAGGTTAGGGTGGATTGACCATGCTACATTGCCGATAGTGTTAGGTGCATTAGTCAGGGGTACAAATAGGATAGGGGAATGGGCCTGGATGGGTCACTCTTCAGAAGGTTGCTGTGGACTTGTTGGGCCGAAGGGCCTGTTCCCATACTGTAATGAATCTAATCTAAAAAAAAATCAGATTTAAACTCTATTCTCTTCACTCTTCTGGGAAGGCACAGGTGAGTGAGGGAGAAGTGACAGATTTACTTCACTGTTCATCCTAATCAGTACTTTTCTGTCTCCACATTATCCTCCTGATTTGGGAGAGAGATGTTGCAACTCAATAAAACACCAGGGACACATCAAACTGGGATAGGCTTCCAGAATGATTTTTACAGATCTCCAGGAGCTCCAGCCAGATGTTAAAGTACAAATCAAGGCACAGTTCTTTTCCTTGACTGTAGCTTTATTGACAGGACCCGGCCTTATAGACTCTCTGTCTACTACTGCAGTGTTCCAGCAATCTCTTGGGGTTCCCAATCCATAATCAAGCAATTTTTTAAAATGTCATTTAGGAAGCGTAGATCTTCAGAGTCAAGAGATTGCCTTGTCATTTGCTAAATTTAAGGAGACCTATCTGCTACTTTGTGCATGGAGGGGACAGTTCTTTGGTAATGTGCAGCACTGTGTGTTAAATCAAATGAATTCTACCTCAGAGCAGACTACTGCAGATGCTGGAACTGTGAGGAAAGAACAAAACCTTACAACTGACAGAAAAACTCAGCAAATCAAGCAGCATTTGTGGAGAGAAACTGAGGTAATGTTTCAGACTGGTGACATTTTATCACATTGTCCATTGCCTGTGTACTTTTAACAACTTTACCAATGCACCATTACACAGCCCTCTAATTATTGATTAACGAGAGCTAGGCACAGGAGGCAGTCATCTCCAAATGTCTTCAGAGTTACACTAGAACCTAACAACACTGGGATGCTTTTCACCCTACCATCAGTACTAACAGCTAATAATTTTACTGAAGGAGAAAATGACAATTCACACCTAACTGAAGGAGAGTATACCAACAAGAGTTACATCCTTACAATCCCTCTTACATTGAAGATTGAACAGGAACACTTCTCCACTGCTACATGCTTAAACCATGAAACTACAGGCCTGCAAAGTAACATTGAATTTGATAACTAAGATGCCCAATTGCTCTTCTCAGTAACTATGGGATATGAGCTGATGCCCATACCCTGACTTCTTTGTTATTCTGAGAGAGAAACCAAATGGAATCCTGGACAAAGGGAGAGGCAATCAGGGTCCCTGAGCCATAGACACAGATGGAATAGCACTGTGCGAGAGTAGGTTGTAGGCGCAGAGGACAAAGAAAGGGAGAAAAATCTCCCAGATGCAAAGGTTCATATTCAACACAATACACTGCACAGAATTCAGTGCTGCCAAATCTTCTGCTGTTACATAATTAAAAATATTGCTTTCATTCCTATATGTCGATTCCCAGCCCAAGTTTTGAATCAATCATATAGGTTCAATTTCAACTGGTCTTTGGAGACAGTGGAAATTTAAACACAGTGAACATCCAGTCAACATCATTATGCCAGGTGGGAGAGTTCATCTTTTCCTCGATTTCCTTTCTTACCTTCCCATAGACACTGGTAGCTCCTGATCCTCAGGGATTTCCACAGTGAACACCTTAGAATTAGAGAAAAACACAAAGGTTCACGTATCCAAGTGCGACAGATGGGAAAACTAACATTTATTAGGGATACTACTTCCCATTCTCGCAGTATGAAATATCAGTGGAGAAACACTTCAGTATCTGGGATTTTCCAGAACCACGTACTATGCATACAGGTTAGAAGTCAAAACTCAACACTTGTTGACATCAAGCAATTTCTCACAATGCATCATAACAGCCTTTAACTTATGGTGTTCCCCTTCCATTTCCTGTATCAGATGCACTCTGATCCAGACTGGTGAGTTGGTGTCAGTTATTGACAAGGATATTGTTACAAACATAGGAATGGGGGACTGGGAATAGATCTTCAGGCCATCTGTCTTTCCACTCATTTGTCTGTTGCCTAGGCAAGGGGAAAAGTTGTTCAATTTAGGCCAGAGCTTCTAAAAGTGAGAATGAGGACTCCCAGTGAGGTCACAAGCTCCAACTGGCAATTGTCACAGGCCGCGCACACACACACAGGCACGCGCACAGACACAACACCCCACCTGTCCAAAACATAAGATTAGTCAAAGAAAACACTTTAAGGTGCGCCTCAAAGGACTGGAGAGAGAAGTGGAGAGTCAGACAGGTTCGAGGGGGTGGAATTCAGAGCTCGGAAGCTAGTAATTGATAGAATAGCCATCAATAATGGAGTGATGAAAACTGGGGAAACAAACATACGAATTAGGGGGAAACAGGCCATATGGTCCTTCAAGCCTGCTTTGCCATTCACTGAGATCACAGTTGACCTGATGTGCAACAGATTGGAACTGGAGAAGTTCAGAGTGCTGTGGAGATGGGAGAAATGCACAGAGTTAGTGAGAAGGGAGGCCATAAATTGTTTTGAAAAGTGAGATGTTACCACTGCTGAAATTTTAACGCATGTGTGTTTTTAGTTGCCAATTGTGAATTCTAACTTGACGACCTCTTTTTGCCCATTTGCACAGTCAACATGGAGCACATTGACAGCACGGGAAGAGAATTAAGACACCAGCAGTAACCAGAGGAATGCAGCTGTCTAATTGCTGTTACAACCTTATTTTAAAACCTCTTCGGTCAGATTGGTTTTCTCTTACTCAGCCTAAACACATGCAATACTTGTGCAAACAAACTGACATCGAACAAAGAAACAATTGTGCAGGGAGGATTATTACCTCTTACCTCCAAAGGGTATTCATCTGGGAAGCAGATCTGAATATCCATCTCCTTCAAATCAAACGGCTGCAACAGATAAAGACAAACAAGAACCAGGTTTTACAATGTCAGGTAAGTAACAAAATCAACAGATGACAGCATTTCAGAGAAGGTGGGGGCATCTGGGTGATGATGGGGAAATTCTAGATTTAGTAAGGCGTCAGACTATTAGGAGCTTCTTAAAGCTGAAGTGGTTTTAGAAGAGTGTTACAGAGGGTGAGGATTTCAAAGTGGAGGTCCTGAGTAGCAATGATGCGGTCGAGAGAGTAAGGTGACTCAGGAGAGTGGGCAAGTGTGAATTGAAGATGGATGTTTGGAGAAAAAGTCCTTGAAGAGAAGGCTGCAGCTGCAAAGTGAAATAAGAACAAGGAGCGAGCGGTTGGGACAAGAACAAAATAGGTGGGGCAGGGTTATGGTAGAGAGGAAGTGGAACTGAAAGATGACCAAATGTGGGTTTTTTTTTTAAAGAAGTGGGAGACAGTGTAGGGGAAGGGGAATCTTGGACTGTGGAGATTATGAGAAGTAAGGGCCTGATCAAAGAGAATACTGGAACTCAACGTTCAGCAGCAGACAGGGCGAGTAAGAGGTGAGGCAACATTTGAAGAGTAGGATGAGGTCACTGATAAGGAACGAGAGCTCAATGAAGGGCCCAGGTTTTACACAAGCAACCTCCAGGCCAGGCAAGGAGCCACAGACCTCACCGAAATCAGCATGAAGTTCTAGCAGCTGGCAGAAAGTTACTAACACCATCACTGTTCTATACTGTTGGTGCATTAGCGTCATCAAGAGTTGGCACCTCAATATTAAAAGGGAGGGTACACAAAGTGCTGGAGACACTTTAGACAGGGCCATGAATATACAGACAGTGAACTGAAACTTAAACACAGAGCTGGAACATTTAGGAGCTACCATCCAAGACTGTAAAAAGCGTGAAGGAGATCCATGTTCAAAACCAAGCCCAGAAACTTCAGGCTAATCAGTTTAACCTTGGAGAGGGGAAGATGGTAGAAATCAGGATTCTGAACTAAACTAATAGTCTCAATGAACAAATGCAGCTTAGTTAAAAATAGCCAGCTTGGATTGATAAGACAAAATCGTGTTTGACATTTTTGATGAGGTAAAAGAGGGCTGATGAAGGTTACGATATCACTGTGACATACCTGGTACTTCCAGAAGGTACTTGAAGTGCCATATGATAGACTTGTGAGGCAAAACTTTAAAGTTTGTGAGAAGATTTGTAGCTCGGGTGCTCGTTGTTGTGGTTCTGTTCGCCGAGCTGGGAATTTGTGTTGCAGACGTTTCGTCCCCAGTCTAGGTGACATCCTCAGTGCTTGGGAGCCTCCTGTGAAA
>NC_057749.1:20419211-20446511 GCF_004010195.1 Chiloscyllium plagiosum
CCAGGTTGATGTGCTTGTTGATTGAATCAGTGGATGAGTGCCATGCCTCTAGGAATTCCCTGGCTTGTCCTATAATAGTAGTGTTCAATCAACTGATTCAATCAATAAGCACATCGACCTGGACCCAATATACCAACCACTGCAGCGGACAGGTGGAACTGACAACCGGAAGCGGCAGATTCAAACCACTACAAATGCCGGAAGAAAGATCACAGAAGCGCTTCACAGGAGGCTCCCAAGCACTGAGGATGTCACCTAGACAGGGGACGAAACGTCTGCAACACAAATTCCCAGCTCGGCGAACAGAACTACAGCAAAACTTTAACTTATGGAATAAAAGGGACCTTGGAATGCTGGATATGAAATGGGTTAAGTGACAGGAAACAGAGTACAGATGAATGTTTTGTGTTGGATGCAGGAATGTTTGTAGTGCAGTACTCCTGGGTCAGTTTTAGCACCCGTTGTTCCTGGTATATTATGTAAATGTGGTTGTAGGTTACTTCTCCGGGTTAGTGGGTGGCCATGAAAATGTTTCCTTACCCTGTGACCTCCATGAAGTGTTGTTCTACTTTGCTTGATATTTATATGCCCCGGTCTGTTAAGGTGGGTGGTTTCACTTCCAGTTTCCCTTTGCAGTGGCTTGTATATGGGACCCATATCAACATGCTTATCGATGGCATTGCGGGTTGAAAACCAGGTTTCTAAGAATTTCCTTGCACATCTCTGTTCAGCTTGTCCTAGGATGATTATGTTGTCCCAGATTGCTGATTCTCTGTCTGCGTGTACTGAGATGAAGGAGAAGTGGTCGTGCTGTTTTGCTGGTGTCTGTGTATCCGGATTGCTAATTTTCATCCAGTCTGGCCGATGTAGTGTTTGTAGACAGGCAGGAGGCTGGAAGAGTCAAGAGTGTGGTGCTGGAGGACCACAGCAAGCCAGGCTGTATCAGAGGGTGCAGAAATCGATGTTTTGGGTATAACCCTTCTTCAGGGCCACTGTAACCTGAACAAGGGTTACTCCCGAAATGTCGGCTTCTGCGCCTCCTAATGCTCCTGCATGCGTTCTTCCAGCCTCTAGACTGCAGTCATTGCATGGAATTTTGTTCCTAATGTTGGTCCAGCATGTTATAGGTATGGGGTCTTTCATTCTTGTGAGTAGTTGGCATAGTGTGGCTGTGGATTAGTGTGGAGAAAGTGAGGTCTGCAGATGCTGGAGATCAAAGTTGAAACTTTATTGCTGGAACAGCACAGCAGGTCAGGCAGCATCCAGGGAAGAGGAGATTCGACGTTTCGGGCACAGGCCCTTCTGAAGATTCCTGAAGAAGGGCCTGTGCCCGAAACGTCGAATCTCCTGTTCCCTGGATGCTGCCTGACCTGCTGTGCTGTTCCAGCAATAAAGTTTCAACTGTGGATTAGTGTGCTGTCATGATTCCTAGTGGTCATGACTGGTTGATATTTCTGAAATGTTCTTGATAAAGGGTAGGATGACCAGTGTACTGGGGCCCTTTTGGTGTTGTCTATCCAATAGGCATCGGGGGGATGAAGCTGGTGGGTGATCCACTGTTTGTGAAGGCCTTGTATAGGTGTTCTGCCTCACTCCTGCATAGTTCTGGTGTGTTGAAGTGTGTAGTAGCTCATTTAAACACATTGGGGTGGTTGCCGTTGTAGTTGAGGATGGTCTTCCTTTATACTTTGGTTATAATTCTCCATTGATGCTTCATTCTATCATGACATTACATCAGCCAGACTGGCAATCCGGATACATGGACACCAACTAGCAGCGATCTTCGGTCATCTCAGTACACACAGTCAAAAAGGACCAGCAACTTGACTGGGACAACGTAATCATCCTAAGACAAGCTGAACAGAGACAATCAGGGAAATTCTTAGAAGCCTGCTTTTCAACCCGCATGTTGAGATGGATCCCATATACAAACCACTGCAAAGGGAAGCTGGAAGTGATACCTTAACCTTAAATATCAAGCAGAGTGGAACAATACTTCACGGAGGTCACACTGGTGATGTTACCCAGCATAGTGAGAAACCATTTTCATGACAGCTCACCAGCTGAGGGAGGTAACCTACAACCACATCTACAACCTGAGCTACAAACCTTTGCGAGAACCTATGTATGTATATCAAAAACCCAAGAAACAATCTCAAAATTCGCAGAGGATTCAAAACTTAAAATATTGCGAACCATGCAAATGATAATGTGGAAAATCAAAGGATACAAGACAGCTGGAGGAAGGGGCAGACAAGCATGGAATGTAATTTAATGCCAACAAGTGTGAACGATTCATTTTGGTGAGAAAAATACAAGGAGACAGTACAAAATACAGGGTACAATTCTATAAGGATTGAAGGAACAGATTCATAAGATTCATTCCAGGAATGTAGGACCCCACTTATGTACAGAAGCTCCTTTGTGAAAAGGATAGAGGAGATTTGATAGAAAGGTTCAAAGTCATGAGAGGTCTGTACAGAGTAGACAGGTAGAAACATTTACCATTGGTAGAAGAATTGAGAGCCAGCAAGCACAGGTTTATGGAAAGTATCAAAAGTAACAAGTGTTTAGAGTCTGGAATGTACTGATTGAGAGCATATTGAAGGAAGAGTCAATCGAAACTTTCAAAAAGGGAACCGAGTCATTATCTGAAAAAGCGAAAATATGCAGGGTGACAGGGATGATATCTGGAACTAAAATGAGGTGGACTAATTTTGCAGAGAGCCAGCACAGTCACAATGAGCAAATGGTCCCATTCTGCATCATATCTAATCATTTTCTGAGACACAAGGGCTCCAATTGTATGGCCTGATGGCAGACTGGAAGCCAGATTAGAGGGAGTGGTGAAAGGGACTTGGTGGCAACATGATACACCGGAGTCCTCTGCAGTAAAGTGTCAAGTTACAATCTGGGGAATAGTTGGCCATCTGTGCTGAATTATTTGATCGGAATTGGGACAAAGGTAGAGCCACTGCAAGCAATACTGTTCCCTTGGTGGTGGCAGCAGCGATGGCAGTGGTGAGTAGGGGTAAACCAGGAAAGATCAAGGGAGAGGAACACTGAACATCAGCCATGATCATTCCACAGACTGCCAATACCTAATGCTGAAGGTCCCACTGGGAAAGAGGGAGGGCAGTGATGTAATCTTATAATCCATAGTCTATTGGGTTCAAAGGCCACCAGGATCACGAGTGGATTTTAAATTTAATGAATAAAATCTGCAACTGAAAGCTCGTCTCCGTGATGGCGAAACACATTATCAATTGTGCCTAAGCTCATTTGATTCAGGAATATCCTTTAACATAGGAATCCTGCTGTCATTATAGAAAGAGATAAAATTATGAAGGAAATAGATAAGATTGAAGCAGGGAGGTTGTTTCCACTGGCAGGTGAAACCAAAACTAGGGGACATAGCCTCAAAATAAGGGGGAGCTGCTCGAAGAAGAGCATCTTCACCCAAAGGGTTGTGAATCTGTGGAATTCCCTGCCTGGTTGAGGCTACTTCATTGAATGGCTTTAAGACAAAGACAGATTGTTTTTGAACGGTAAAGGAATTAAGGGTTAAGTGGATGGATAAGTGAAGTGAGTCCACAAAAAAATTATCAGCTCTGACAGCCAGATGGCCTACTCCTGCCCCTATTTCATACGTTCTTACCTGGTCTGAGAGACACAAGACTCTTAGCAATGGAGCTGACTTTAAATTGCCCTCTGTTGGCCAAACAGGCCACTCAATTAAAGGGTGACTGGAGACGGGCACCAAGTGCTGGCAATGCCAATTATGTCCTCATCCAACGAAAGAAGATAGATGGAACTGTGCCCAAACACGGGACAGGCTCTTAAACATGAGGATGGGAAACCAGAATGGGTGACGAGTTGACTTTGCGTTTTGCTGCAGTGTCAGAATCTTGGGCAGCACTGCAGCAATCCATAAGATTGACTCTATCAATGTGGGGCTGATCAGGTTCTATTTCCCTCTCTTTGCTTCATCTCACCTGTCACTTTAACCTAACAAGAAACAATGCCTCAACATCCCAAACACCGAAGTTATAATTATTCCCCTGTATCCATTACAATTTGGAAGACAGAATTCAAAATTCTGATACTCTGGTATGGAAATCTGCTTCATGATTTCACCCCCAAAATTTTAAATTGCAGCTCTTTGCACTCGATTCCTCTGCCTGAGGAAATTCCTTCCTCTCTACTGATATTATGAATCATTTGATCATCATGTAACCCTAGTATCCTTCTGATAAATCTTTACAATATCCCATTAGTCCTCCTGATAGGTAGTAACCAGAACTGAAGACAGTCGAAGCTTTATCAGAACCTTGTAACAGCTGAAACATCACTGTGTCTATCCTTTGAATTCCTGACTTGGTTTTAGAAACCTGCTCTCAGTGACAAGGTTGTAATGCTGATGGAAACATGGTTAGGGATATGCAAACAGAGAAGGGACGAGGAACAAATGGAAGAGTTCTGTGAAAATGCCAACACCCAAACTGGATGGGCAGAATGGCCATTTTCTGAGTCAAAAAGTGTAGCGCTGGAAAAGCATAGCAGGTGAGGCAGCATCCGAGGAGCAGGAGAATCGATGTTTCAGGCATAAGTCCTTCATCAGGAATGTGGCTTATGCCCGAAATGTCGACTCTCCTGCTCCTCGGATGCTGCCTGACCGGCTGTGCTTTTCCAGCACCACACATTTTGACTCTGATCTCCAACATCTGCAGTCCTCACTTTCTCCTGGCCAATTTCTGAGCTGTATGTTACAAACTGAAGTGGATGAATAAGGTGGATGAATAACAGGGGATGTACAAGAAACAGAAAAATTGCTGATAGGGTGAAACGAAGTATGAGAAAGCTCATGAAGCAAAGGAACTCCAGCAAGGAGCAAAAATCACTGGGGATATTCAGCAGGTCTGGCAGCATCAGTGGAGAGTGAAGCAAAGTTAATGTTTCAAGTTCAGTAGCCGTTCTTCAGAACTGGCCTCAATGTTAACCCTCTCTCTCTCTCTCTCCACAGATGATTAGATCAGATTAGATTCCCTACAGTATGGAAACAGGCCATTTGGCCCAACAAGTCCACACCTATCCACCTAAAAGTAACTCACCCAGATCGATTCCCCTACCCTATATTTACGCACCTAACACTATGAGCAATTTAGTATGGCCAATTCACCGGACCTGCACATCTTTGGACTGTGGGAGGAAACTGGATACCTGGAGTAAACCCATGCAGACACAGGGAGAATGCCTGTATGGAGTTTACACTATCGGTTGAGGTTGGAATCGAACTCAGGTCTCTGGTGCTGTGAGGCATAAGTGCTAACCACTGAGCCAGCATGCTGCCCAGATGCTGCCTGGGTTGCTTAGTTTCTCCAGGAATTTCTGTTTTTGTTTAAGATTTCCAGCTCGCTGGCACTGTTTTTGTTTCAGTGCCAGCGAGGAGCAGCTTGCGCACTGTACACTCCATGCTGAAACTTGTCAGACACTTTACCTACTCATTCTGACAGTATAGGAGCTTTTCACTTGCCTATCCCTCCCCCAAGGCACCAGAACCTACCCATTCTGGGTCTGTGGGCTCCACCACGATGCGGTAATAGGTCTGCTTTCCACTTTCGCTCTCCTGAATAATCAGCTGCTCCTTGGGGAAGCGCTTCATCAGCTGGCTGATCTCGGTCTCCCGTAATTGCCGGGCAACTTCCTGGGTCAGCTCTGTCAGCTTGACCTCATCCTTGACCACAGCAGGGCGGGGGATGGGTGGACGGATTAGTGGGCCCACTGGCCGAGGGCTGACCCGGGCAGCTTCGGGCCCCACGCAGTCCCGCAAAGGGGGCTGCTTCTCCGGGTGCCAGAAACGGCAGCGTTCTTCCATCGCGCAGTAACCAGACAGGTAGTAGCGGCACGGCCTCTTAGGCCGCTCTCGGGGTCCCAGCATCTTGGGTGGCCCAGGTCGGAGCCGGCCCAGATCCTCTGCAGGCTTAGTGGGACTCTCCGTGCTGCCCTGGCACTGGGAGGTGTCATCAGCGTTGCCATCGTTATGGTTTGCAGGTACGCTGGGGCTAACCTGTGGTTCCAGATACTCATGCAGAAATCGGCATCTCCGTCCAAACTGGCAGTACCTCCCACGGGAATAAAAGCGGCAGACCGGGGGGTACGGATTCGCATTTCTA
The DNA here is from genome assembly GCF_004010195.1 of Chiloscyllium plagiosum. NCBI lineage: Eukaryota > Metazoa > Chordata > Chondrichthyes > Orectolobiformes > Hemiscylliidae > Chiloscyllium > Chiloscyllium plagiosum. The sequence goes on from NC_057749.1 coordinate 20,425,385, forward strand.
GGTTTTGATTGAGATGTGCCAAAGGTCCTGGTCTTCTCCGTACTGTTGCTGGTCTTGGTTTCAGCTGCTGAGCTGGGATCTACCTCCATTCTGGTTTCTGGGGGGGTAAAAACAGCACCTGAGGTCAGTGGGGAGTAACAGCTACAAGAATGTATGGGTCAGGGTACAGGGTCAGGCATTGGGCTCAGGAAGACAACTGGCCCAACATCCTCTGATTCCCTTCAATGAGCAGGAATTGGTTAGATTTCTGATAAGCAAGGGGACAAAGGACTATTGAGTAATCAGAACAGGCATGACCTTATCAAGCAGCACAGAAGGCTCAAGGAAGCCTACTCCTAATTAAAATGTTCACATGGAACAAGTATGAGACAGGGACATTGCAGTCATGTTACTGGGTTGGTAAGCCAAGCCTGTGGTAAATGTTGTGAGGACATTGAGGTTAGGAAATCTGCTTTATTGACCTAATCTGGCCTCAGAGGAACGTGAGTGACTCTTAACCACCCTCTGAAGTGTATTAGTAAACTACTCAACTGGTAATTAGGGTAGGACAACAAATGCTGGCCCCACCAGCAACAAGTACAGCACATGAAAAATGGAAGATAAAAGGTTACTTGAGACATTTTATACAAAGCTTGCACAACCTGCAAACTATTTATGATTGCTCACTATATAAGTTAAACTTTGGAATATGAATTGTGAAATGTGTGAATTGCCATGGCGTGATATGGATGATTTTCAACAACCATAACCAGTTTTACACAAACCCTTAGGGTAATTTGACAGGAGGGTTTTATGGGATCTGCAACCAAGATATTTTGGGGGGAGGGGAGGGTGGAGAGAGACAGAGACCCACAACCTTCAGATTGAAATATTCCAGCTGGATGCCAACATAATACTGAGAGCTAGCTCACCAGTCTCTCACAGTCTGGACTAAGTTACAGAGTCATTCAGCAGCCCAATGTCTATACCAACAAACAGACACCAAACTACACTAATCTCAATTACCTGCACTTAGTCCATAGCCTACAATGCCCTGGCATTTTTAGTGCTTGTTCAGATGCTTCTTGAGAATTGATATCGTACCTGTTTTCACTACCCTCCCAAGAAGCACGTAACATATTTCACCCACTGGTAACTTCGTAAAAAACATCTTGCTTCAATTGTACACGTCCTACCATCTATTAAACACAGGTACATAGAGGCACAGTCTACTGCACACTTGGCAATGACTGATAAGCAGCACTTTTATTGACAAATGTTCAAGGTCATTAAAACTTCAGAACACACTGTTGCACAATTGATGCCCACACTTTGCAGTTTCAAAGCATTCAGTTTTTGCCAAGTTTTTTGGGGGGTAGATTCTCATCATTCAAATTTGGAAGTTGTCAACATATCAGTGACTGAGGATCTTATGCAGCGGCTGTGACCTATGTCTGGGTCAGAAAATCTGGATTCATGCACCACCTGAGCAAAAGTTGTGCCATAACATATTCAAACAGACTGATTTTTTTTTTCCAGACATTGTGCACTAAGGAGTTCACATCGTGACTTAAGAAACCCTTCATCCATGAGCTGGAATCAGCCCACAGCAGAAAAAAGGATGGACTTTGAATAGTTTCATAGAGCATGTATTGAAAGAAATCTCCTGGCAGTAGACCCCACAAAGTCTGCCTGAATTCCTTTCGGGCAACTCCCTCACTGACCCCAGACGAATAACATCCCTGAACCAGTAATCTGGTCCACATTCCCCCAGCTCAATGACCCAACTCTCCCCTCCACAAACCTCTAGCTCAACGACCCAACACTCCCCCTGTAGACCTCCAACCCAGTGATCCAAACACTCCCAGCAAAGTGAGCCAAGCCCCCTCAGCTCAGTGATCCAACCCTCCCCCTCTGCTGAGTGACCCAATCTTCCTCCCCACCCCCCCCCCTCTTCCCCCAACCCAAGGACCTGACACCCCTCCCCTTTGATTCCTGATGAAGGGCTTTTGCCCGAAACGTCGATTTTCCTGCTTCTCGGATGCTGCCTGACCTGCTGTGCTCTTCCAGCACCACTCTAATCTAGACACCCCTCCCCTCCCGTCACCCAAGCCCCCCACCTCCTCCCCGGGAGAGGCCTCAGGCTTCACACATTCCCGCCTCCGCCCCGTTTCATTTTAATACGAATTCACCATCCGAACTCCCTCCCTCGACGAGTCCCGTTCGAAGCGATTCGCGTCGAGTCACCGATACGCAGCCGCCAATTACCTGCCAGAGCCGGAACCATAAAAGGGACGGACCCGCTCTCACCTCAAACCCTTCCCCAGGCCAGCCAGGGCGCCTGCGCACTAGCGGCGCCCTCCACCGGCCAAGGCGCCTGCGCACCAGTGGCTCTCTGCCAGCCAAAGGCGTCTGCGCACCAGTGGGTCACTGCCAGCCAAGGCGTCTGCGCATGAGCGACGCTTGCGCACCAGAAGGCTCACCGCCAGCCACAGCGTCTGCGCACTAGCGGCGCTCATTGCCAGCCAAGGCGCCTGCGCAGCCTCACCAACCACAGCCTGATGGTGAAGGTGTTGGACTGAAGCCTGGTTTCATGAAGTTGAGATGTGAGTTCGAATCCCATCTTGGCAGCTGAAAAAGTTTTTTTTACTCTAAATAAATTAATTTCTAATAACAAACACCAGCTTGAGCAATAGTCATTACGAAGCTATCAAATGATATCCGGACAATATTGTTAAGAGGTGCTGTGGTTTTAATATTTTGGAGAATTGCATAGTATTTGGTGTATTGGCTGGCATGAGACCTCTACCTCTGTCATAAATGCCTTTGTGTGCAGTTAGTGGCAGCCATTAAATAGGCACCATAGCATCAAGAATGCTGTCGCTGAAAAGGTGCAAATGAACGCCTGAATTTGGAGCAAGAGTAGCACAAACAAATTTCAATCAACCTACAAAGTCAAGAGTCTCCAACTTGACTGTTTAAACATCAATGTCAACAGTACCAATAATATCTATTAGGAGAAAGTGAGGACTGCAAATGCTGGAGATCAGAGCTTAAAAATGTGTTGCTGGAAAAGCGCAGCAGGTCAGGCAGCATCAAAGGAGCAGGAGAATCGACGTTTCGGGCATAAGCCCTTAGGGTTGGGCTTATGCCCGAAACGTCGATTCTCCTGCTTCTTTGATGCTGCCTGACCTGCTGCGCTTTTCCAGCAACACATTTTTAAGCAATAATATCAATTGATGACTATCTGACCATCATGACCAATGCAAATTTTTTGACTCACTTCACATTGCCCTCTGTAGATACCATTTGCATTAATTTAGAATGAATTTTTTTTTAAAAAGTCGGGAGTGTGGTGCTGGAAAAGCACAGCAGGTCAGGCAGCATCCGAGGAGCAGGAGAATCAACGTTTCAGACAAGGGCCCTTCACATGAATGAGGCTTGTGAGCTGAGGGGGTGAAGAGATAAATGGAGAGGGGGGTGTGGGGCTGGGGGCAAGGTAGCTGAGAGTGCAAGTGGTAAATTGAGGTGAGGATAAAGGTGATGGATTGGAGAGGAGGGTGGATCGAATTGGTGGGAAGGAAGGTGGACAGGTCACGAGGGCAGTGCCGAACTGGAAGGTTGAAACTGGGCTAAAGTGGAGAAGGGGAAATGAGGAAAATGGTGAAATCCAAGGCAGAAGATGAAGCTTCCATAACTTAAAGAGAGTCCAGCAATTCCTTCTCCGCTGCTTCAGCATGCTGCTGTTAGAGGTCCCACTCCAGGATTCCCAGCCCACGCCATGCCACCAAGTGTGTCCCACTTCAGGATTCCAGCCCATGTCATTGCCACCGCCAGGGGCCTATGCGGAAGCGAGAGTCCTGCTCCAGGCTTCACAGGTCGACCGACCAACTTTGCAGCTACGCTGCCTCTGAAGATGCCGCTGTTCCTCTGGAGCCCATCAAAGCCGACTCCTGTGGGATCCAAGATGGCGGTGACCCAGCAAGTCTGAGTCTATAGTGCTCCTCCCAAGACTTGGGCAAAGTGGGCCACCCGCCTCCACCACACTCACCAAAAAATTTAAAATAGTTTTTACTTAATGTAATTAGTTGCTCAGTACTGAATTTAAACAATTTAATCTCCAGTAAAAATGACTAAAGGGAAGGGAGCCCGCAGTTCTCAGCAAGCAGGAACCCCTCCCCCACGCTCCCCAGCTGCAGCAGAGGCGTCCGCAGCCGCCCCGGGAGACGTACCTATGGTGGCGAGCCTCATGGAAATAGTCTCTAAACTCGATGCGAAGATCGACACCTTCATCGAAGAGTCCCGGAGCTGATGGGACTCACTCTCGGCTGCGCTACAAAAGCACGACCGAGACATCAAGGAAATCGACGCTGGGTCGGAGGGGAGAAGCTAAAGGCCGCGACCTCCGAGACTATAGCAGACTCGGCCGTGGATCGGGTCCAGACTCTTGAACAGCGAGTCCGGACCTTAGAGAATATTCGTTTGCTGGGCCTTCCTTTACAGCGTTTCTCGAATAGTGGCTTCCACAGCTTTTAAATCTGGAGGCTGGATCAGGCCAGGTAAGGGTGGAATGGGCCCACCGGGTTGCAATACACGGGCCCGGCTCAAACCAGCGCCCCCGCCCGGTCCTGTTCCGGCTGCAGAGCTGTAAGGAGAGGCAGATGCTCTTAGAAGCTTCCAGAAATCTTGGGAAAGATCGCCAAGCCATGATTTATAAAGGATCCAAGATTATGTTATTCCAGGACTTTTCCCCAGCTCTGGTCCAAAAGAGGAAGGCATTTGACGAAGCGAAGAAGTGTTTAAGGGACTTAAATATTCAGTACTCCTTACGCTACCCAGCGACGCTACGCTTTAACCATGAAGGGTCCGTGTATAATTTCGGATCACCGGAAAAGGCCAAGGAATTTTTGGACTCTCTTAGATAAATTGTAAGAGATAATTAATGTTGTTTTGCTCTCCCCCCAACTCCGGTTTACATCCCTCTTTTTTTATATTAATCTCTTTCTTTACCTCACTGTTTAATATTATCTTCGGGGGGTGGGTAGAGGGGTTTGTTTATTTGTTCTCTACTTAGCGATTTTCTGCACTTTTTTTTTATATATATAGGCCGGGGGGGGGTCTAGTTAATGTTGGTGGGGGAAGGTGGTTACCTTATCCTATTTTATTTCTGTTTTTAGGAGCGGGGTTGTTTTCCCCTGTTATTTTGTATTACTATATTTAATTATTACTTGTTGAGGCTGTAATTTTACAGTTATATATGTTTATACATGGTATTAACATTATCAAATATATCCAGGTATTGGTGTGGGTGGGGAGGTAGGGTGCTCACAGTTAACTCTAACTCTGTAGTATATTTGAATTTTCTTCATCCTATTGCGGGGCGCCTGGGTCAAGGGTGGGGCACTGGTTGGGAGAGGATATGATGGACTTTTGGAAAGGAAGTGATACCCCCTGGGAACAAGGGTGAAAATCTCCATTTAAATACATTTTATATGTTTTTTATTTAGAAATAGTTTTTTATTATATTGATGTGAGTGTATTAAAGAGCCTTTATTTTTGTGAATTTTATATGCTCTATGCTTGGGATGTTTTGGATGAGGTTTCCCCTCCCGAGAGGTCTCGGACTTGCCCGGACGATTATGGTTGATCAGTCGATTAAATGGTGCACCTGGAATGTCAAGGGGAGTAATTCACCAGTCAAAAAGGAAGAAAATATTATCAAACCTCAAGAAAGAAAGGGTTGATATAGCTCTCCTACAGGAGACACACTTATTGGATAAAGAACACTTGAAATTATAACAGGGTGGATTTGATCAGGCCTTTTTTTTCTTTTAGCTCAAAAAGCAGGGGAGTTGTTATTCTTATTTGGAAGAATTTCCCTTTCAAAATCCTAAATCAGATAAAAGACAAAACTGGACGATATATTCTGATTAAAGCCCTTATAAATGGAGAGGAATATGGGATCTTAAATTTGTATTGCCCCCCCCGGCACATCCTTTTAAATTTATAATGGAAGCCTTCTCCAAATTGATGGCTCTCGGTGCTCATCATACAATTATAGGCGGAGATTTTAATTGTATTATGGATCTGGAAATATATAGGATTCCCAAGAGTACTGCAGGAGTATCTCCCAGATCTAGACAATTGGTGGATTTGAACAAAGAATTAGGATTAGTAGATGTGTGGAGATGCCTTCATCCATAGGGCAGAGATTTTTCTTTTTAATCCAATCCACATAAATGTCACACCAGAATTGATATGTTTTTTGCCCTCTCGATTTTTTTAAATTCCACATCATCCTGTAAAATAGGCAGTATAGCAATTTCCGACCACGCTGCTGTATATATGGAAATCAAGGCAAGGAACAATGAGACATCCCCCCGGCATTGGTGTATGGACCCCTTCCTGATGAAAGATAGTAAATTTGTAAAGTACTTCTCTCAAGAATTTAAAAGTTTTTTAGAAATTAATTCAGGTACGGCTAGCAACCCATCAATGATGTGGGAGACCATCAAAGCTTACGCGCGAGGTTTGATCGGGAGAACAACAGCGTCTGCTCGAAGCTCGCTTAAAAGCAGCTGAAACTGCATACGCTGATAGACCTTCTATTATTAAATTGCAAAGGATTACGGGCATTAGGACAGGTCTGAACACCATGCTTACCCAAACGGCAAAGAGGGAAATATTAGTTGCAAAACAAAGGTCATATGAATTTGGCGATAAACCTGGTAGATACATAGCATTTCTCGCAAAGAAAAAGAAGGCCCCTCAAACTATCACGTCTATCAAGAAAAGTATGGGTACTCTGACTCATGGTCATAAAAGGATTAATGCAATCTTTAGAAAATTTTATTCTGATTTATATAAATCGCAGGATTGCGAAGACAGAACTAGGAGGATGCAGTCATTTCTTTTAAAAACCTGACCTTTCCAGACTTAACTACGGAACAGGTATCAGTCCTGAATGTTCCCCTAACAATCCAAGAAATACTTGACACAATCAGGCAGCTTCAGAGCGGTAAGGCCCTGGCCCAGATGGCTTTCAAGCTGAATTCTATAAAGAATTTACAGGACTATTGGCTGGTCCACTTATGGACATGTATAACTACTCATACAGAAAGGACCCAGAAGATTGCGCGTTATACAGACCAATATCCTTGCTAAATGTAGATTTTAAAATCCTCTCTAAAACGTTAGCATTGAGGCTAGAAAGGGTATTGCCATACATCATAAAGGAGGATCAGACGGGGTTTATTAAGGGCTGTAGATCATCCAATAATGTTAGAAGGGTTTTGAATGTGATTCAAACCTGCTATCAAAGAAAGATACCAGGAGTAATAGTCTCAATAGACGTGGAAAAGGCATTCGACAGGGTTGAGCGGTCATATCTGTTTTACACATTGGAAAGGTTTGGCGTTGGAAAGGTGTTTACTAAATGGGTCTCAACACTGTATAATGATCCCAAAGCAATTGTGATTACCAATGATTAGACTCGGATAGCTTCAGTGTGGGTAAGGGCTGCCGTCAGGGATGTCCTCTCTCACCATTGCTATTTACGCTAATAATCGAGCCACTAGCAGAAGCTATACAGGCTGATCCTAATATAACGGCCCCGAGGATTGGTACAGGTAAACATAAAATTACCCTTTATTCAGATGATGTTCTCCTATTCCTCAGTAATCCTCTGATGTCCGTACCTCGCTTAATCCAAGTGATTAATACATTTAGTGCATTCTCAGGCTATAAAATTAATTTTTCAAAATCGGAGGCTATGCCAATGGGCTGGTATATCCCACCTATCGGACGGATCCCACTTTCCCTTTCGGTGGTCCCTGGAGGGTTTCTTATATTTAGGCATTTTTATCACCGCAGTATTTGGTCAGTTATACAAGGCTAACTTTGTGCATTCACTGGAAAGGATAAGGCAGGACCTCCAGCGATGGGGAGACCTTCCAATTTCCTGGCTGGGTAGAATAGCACTAATTAAAATGAAATGTCCTGCCCCATCTCCTATACTCTATGAGAATGCTTCCGGTGATGCTGCTGAGGCTGGCACTATGTAAATTATATGGCTGATTGGAAACCTTTATCTGGAAACATAGACGGCCCCTCATTAAGCTGAAGAAGCTACAGCTTCCACAGGCAAGGGGAGGATTGGATTTCCCAGATTTTAGGAAATATCAGTTAAGTTCCCTATTACATAGCTGATTGGTCTTGTCTGACCCGCAATCAATCTGGCTGGACATCAAGGCTTCTCAAGTAAAATGCCCACTTATTAACCTCTTATTTTCAGACAAGAGGAAAATCATCACGGATCAATGTAAAAACCCTATAATACTAAACACAATTAAAGCTTGGAATATAATGCGGCAAAATGAGGGCAATTCACATAAAACATCCCCTTATACTCCGATAGTGGGGGCTTACAGATGTCACTTTCAAACTCTGGAGATCCAGGGGTATCTTCTGTTTAGAAGATCTGTTTAAGGAAGTGGTCCTGATGTCTTTTGAACAGCTGCATCAGAAATTTGGATTACCTAATGGAGATCTCTTTTGATACTTCCAAATTCGAGATTACATACAGAAGAAGACTACGCTATTAGGTAGTCTTTATAAATCAGACAGAGAACGTAGAGTGTTATGGCCAATGGGGGTACCTTCGGTCAGCACTCTTTATCATTTATTACATGATGAAATATCAGAAGATATGGACAATCTGCTTAAAACATGGGATCAGGTTTGGGACTGGAAATCTCTATAGAAATGTGGAATGACATTTGGGGAAATGCCAGAAGAATCACCATCTGCAACAGAATTCAGGCCATTCAGTTGAAGATACTTCATAGGGTCCATATAGCACCGGACTGATTAGCAAAATTTAAGGCAGGAGCATCTCCAATGTGTCCCAAATGTAAAATAGAGGTGGGCACTCTTGTACATTGCTTATGGACCTGTCATAAGATCCGTAGATATTGGACTAAAGTAGCAAGTGCTCTGACAGAAATCTTAGGAATGGAAATTAGAGTGGACCCTGTATCTCTCCTTTTAGGCTTTTCAAACTTTCCCTCCCTGGACATGCATGAGAAGAGATTATTTTCTATTCTCTCTTTCTGTGCAAGGAAAAATATTTTGGTAAACTGGGTGGCTGAGGGCCCCCCTGGACTTTCGAATTGGCGCAGATTAATCATGGAATGTATTCCCCTTGACTTCCTTACAAATATGGTGCACCAAAAGACCGAATTATTCCATAAAATATGGCAGTCCTTCCTGAATTACATAAATACAGATATTTCGGCCAACCTAATAAGGGCTTTTATTTAATTGAGATGGCGAATCTGGCTGGTCCGGGGCCCCTTGGGAGAGGAATTCCGCACGAATACAGGTTTTGTTACGATTTGATGTTAATACATTCCGAGCATGTATCTCACGACCCAATTTCTGTGTTATCNNCTGTATCTCTCCTTTTAGGCTGTTCAAACTTTCCCTCCCTGGACATGCATGAGAAGAGATTATTTTCTATTCTCTCTTTCTGTGCAAGGAAAAATATTTTGGTAAACTGGGTGGCTGAGGGCCCCCCTGGACTTTCGAATTGGCGCAGATTAATCATGGAATGTATTCCCCTTGACTTCCTTACAAATATGGTGCACCATAAGACCGAATTATTCTATAAAATATGGCAGCCCTTCCTGAATTACATAAATACAGATATTTCGGCCATCCTAATAAGGGCTTTTATTTAATTGAGATGGCGAATCTGGCTGGTCCGGGGCCCTTTGGGAGAGGAATTCCGCACGAATACAGGTTTTGTTACGATTTGATATTAATACATTCCGAGCATGTATCTCACTACCCAATTTCTGTGTTATCCGTCAGTTTTTTTTCTCTTCTTTGAATAATGTAAGAGACTTAATCATACACTCTGGTTAGTTGTAGGTTAGATTAGTAGTTAGTTGAGTTTTTTTTATCTCTCGGTATCTTTTTTTCTATTTGCTAAATTTTGGTTATTATTTATTTAATTTTTAATTGTAAACTTGTAAAAATATGTTAAATTTTCAATAAAAATATCAATAAAATTAAAGCCGACTCCTGCCGAAGAGCTCTCTTTATCAGGTATGAAGTGGAGATGCCAGTGTCGGACTGGGGTGAACAAAGTTAAAAATCACACAACACCAGGTTATAGTCTAACAGGTTTATTTGGAGGTACTAACTTTCAGAGTGCTAGTGGAGCAGGATTAAAGGACACAGAATTTATAGTAAAATATCAAAGAGTCATACAACTGATGCAATGTATTGAACAAACCTAGATTGATGTTGTCTTTAATCATTTTTCCTTTTGGCCCCATTATTCCTATTAAGCGATTTTCTATTAAACAAAGTTCCGTTGGAATCAAACTATGGCATTATATGGGAATTGCCCGTATGTCCCACCCATTGTCTGTCTCAATGACTAGAGTTCTTTAATGATCTGTGACTTCTCCACTCTGAAGCCATTTTTAATGTAGTTTACACTGCAGCTTGGGGAGAGAAACCCCTTTTTCCAAAGAGGTCATCAATGTGGCTTGGTTTTCTTCAGTGGTCAGTGGAGTCTTTTGGGTGCTTTTGGGATTATCTCTGGATTCTGGAATCTTGGGATGCTTGTTAACTGGGGAGGATTTGGTGGGGATACTTGTTAACTGGTGAGATTTGGTGGGGAATTGGTGAGCATTTGCTGGGGGTTTGGTGGGGATGCTTGCTAGCTGGTGGGGATTTGATGGGGATTTGGTGAGTTGTTTTGACATTCTGGTTGTGAGTCCCCCTCAATCCAGGGGTAGTGGAGGCTTCTTTTGCTGGAGCAACCACTTCCTCATCTTTATCTTTGTCATCTCCCTCAGTGTCTTCCCCTTTGCTTTTCTTCTGCTGCATTATGTGGGCGGCATTACGTGGGCAGCATGGTGGCACAGTGGTTAGCACTGCTGCCTCACAGCGCCAGAGACCCGGGTTCAATTCCCGCCTCAGGCGACTGACTGTGTGGAGTTTGCACGTTCTCCCCATGTCTGCGTGGGTTTCCTCCCACAGTCCAAAGATGTGCAGGTTAGGTGAAAAATTGGCCATGCTAAATTGCCCGTAGTGTTAGGTAAGGGGTAAATGTAGGGGTATTGGGTGGGTTACGCTTCGGCGGGTCGGTGTGGACTTGTTGGGCCGAAGGGCCTGTTTCCACACTGTAATGTAATCTAATTATTTTGGCTGATTGCTTAACGGCCTGTTTCAAAACAGTATTCAAAATTAAAAATCACACAACATGAGGTTATAGTCCAACAGGTTTATTTGGAAGCACTAGATTTCGGAGCGACGCTCCTTCATCAGGTGATTGTGGAGGACACAATTGTAAGACACAGAATTTATAGCAAAATTTACAGTGTAAATTACAGAATTATATTTACAGAATTTACAGTGTGATGTAACTGAAATTATACATTGAAAAATACCTTGATTGTTTGTTGAATCTTTCATCTGTTCGAATATCATGATAGTTTCACTTCTTTCATGTGTAAATCTCAAAACATTGTTTTAAAAGTTACATTCTCAAAATGTTGTGTCCATGTCTACTGCTCTGCCCAGTCCAACACCGGCATCTCCAAATCATGAACAGTATTCAAAATTGGCTTGCTGGTAGGAGACAGAGGGTGGTGATAGGAGGTTGGTGTACAGGCCAGAGGCCTATGATCGAGGATTGATGCTGGGTCCATTGTTGTTAGTTATTTATGTAAATGATTTGGATGAGAATACAGGAGGCATGGTTAGTAAGTTTACAGATGGCACCAAAATTGGTGGTGCAGTCGGTTCTGATCTATAATAATTCTGTTCTCGTGTGATCTCACGTGATAAGAAAATCACACAATAGCCACACCATTTGAACTAATGGGGCCAGAATCGGTTTATAGCCAATACAGGTAAGGAATGTTCCTGTTCTACAAATAACAGTCTAAATTCTTCGATCGCATTAAAGCCAATTTGCATTGAAGAAATGCGCAAACTAGCAGAACCGACTCTACAGTGGACAGTGAAGAAGATTACCCAGGAGTACAACAGGGTCTTGATCAACTGGGTCAGTGTGCTGAGGAATGGTAGATGGAGATAAATGCAAGGTGTTGCATTTTGGTATGACAAACCAGGGCAGGACTTGCACAGCTAATGGTAGGACCCTGGGGAGTGTTATCAAACAGAGAGATCCAGGGAAAAAGTGAGGTCTGCAGATGCTGGAGATCAGAGTCAATGGTGGTGCTGGAAAAACACAGCAGGCCAGGCAGCATTTGAGGAGCAGGAGAATTGACATTCCGGGCGTAAGCCCTTCATCAGGAATGAGGCTTGTGGGTCGAGGCTGAGAGATAAATGGGAGGTGGGTGTGGTAGGAGGGAGGTATCTGGGAAAGCGATAGGTGGATGAAGGTGAGGGAGAAGATGATAGGTCAGAGGGGGGGAGTGATGGACAGGTCAGGAGGGAGGTGCCAAGTTGGAGGCTTGGGACTGGGATAATGTGGGGGGAGGGGAAGTGAGGAAGCTGTTGAAATCCACTTTTATCCCGTGTGGTTGCAGGGTCCCTAGGCAGAATATGAGGCGTTCTTCCTCCAGGCATTGGGTAGTAATGGTTTGGTGGTGGAGGAGGCCCAGGACATGCATGTCCTTGATGGAGTGGGAGGGGGAGTTGAAGTGTTCAGCCACAGGATGGTGGGGTTGGTGGGTACGGGTGTCCCAGAGATGTTCTCTGAAACAATCCGCAAGAAGGCGTCCTGTCTCCCCGATGTAGAGGAGACCACATCGGGTACAACAGATTCAGTAGATGACATTGGTAGAGATACAGGTAAATTTCTGACGGATGTGGAAGGATCCCTTGGGGCCTTAGACAGAGGTGAGGGGAGTGGCATGGGCGCAGGTTTTGCACTTACTGTGGTGGCGGGGAAAGGTGCCAGGACTGGGGTGTGGGCTGGCGGGGGAGCGTAGACCTGACGAGGGATTCGCGGAGGGAATGAGGGAAATATATCTTTGGTGGTGGGGAGATCTAGGGATGCAGGTTCATAATTCCTCTAAAGTGGCATTACTGGTAGACAGAGTGATGAAGAAGGCATACTTACCTTTATGGGTCAGAGCATTGAGTACAGGAGTTGGGACATCATATTAAACTGTACACTGGTAGAGCCACATTTGGAGTACTGCATGTGATTCTGGTTGCTCTGCTAAGGGAAGGACGTTATTAAACTGGAAAGGGTGCACAAGCGATTTACGAGGATGTTACCAAGACTGGAGGGTTTGAGTTGTAATGTCAGGCTGGATAGGCTGGGACTTTTTTCTCTGGAGCATAGGAGGCTGAGGGGCGATCTTATAGAAGTTTATAAAATCATGAGGGCATAGATAAGGTGAATAGCCAAGATTTTTTTCCCAGGGTAGGGGAGTCCAAAGCTAGAGGTCATCGGTTTAAGGTGAGAGGGGAAAGATTTAAAAGGGACCTGAAGGGCAACATTTTCACCCAGAGATTGGTGCGTATATGGAACAAGATGCCAGAGGAATTGGTAGAGATGATTATAATTACAAAATTTAGAAGACATTTGGTCAGATAGGAAAGGTTTAGAGGATTATGGGCCAAATGCAGACAAATGGGGCTAATTCAATTCAGGAAATCTGGTCAGCATGAACAAGTTGGGCTGAAGGGTCTGTTTCCATGCTATATGACTCGATGACACACATGCCAGGCAATGACCTTTTCCAATAGAAGACAATCTAATCACCACCCCTTGACATTCAATGGTGTTACCATCACTGAATGCCACACTAGCAACATCCTAGGGGTTACCATTGACCAGACATCCCACTGGCAGGCTGACAGAAAGCAGAGAGCATACAGAAATGAGTCTTCTTCAGATTGATAGGATGGAATGAGAGGAGCCCCACAGAGCTATGCCCTCAACCTTTTGCAGTTTATATCAATGACTCAGATACGATAGCATGACTCCAGCTCAGATCGGAGAGTATGTTATGAAGATGACATCAGGAGGTTGCAGACTGCTATACAAATATTGAGTGAGTGGGCAAAAATCTGGAAGGCTGAGTACAATGATTCTTGTTCACTCTGGCAAGAAGAACGAAAAAGCAAGATATTACTCAAATGAAGAATTTACAAGGTGCAGAAGGATCTCTGTGTTCCAGTTCATGAATCAAAATAAAGGAGTGTACAGTTACAGCAAGCAATCAAGAAGGCTGATGAAAGCTATCCTTTATTATTAAAAGTAAGGATTAATGTTTCAGTTATTCAGGGCTTTGATGAGACGATATCTCGAAGACTGTGGCACTTTTAGTCTCTTTATTGAAGGAAATATGTAAATGAGTTGGAGGTGATTTGGAAGAGGTTTACTAACTTGATGAGTAGGTTGTCAGATAAGACAAGGTTGAACAAACTGGGCTTGTTTCCCCACTAGAGTGAGGGGTGATTTGACTGTTGTGTGTAAGATTCCGAACAATCTTGAGAAGGTGGAAAGGATATTTCCACTTGTGTGTGAACACAGAAGTAGGGGATACACCTTGAGGGCAGAGATGAAGGGACTTTGTTTCTCTCTGAGGGATGTGTGAGGTTGGAACTCTCTGCCTCAGAAGGTGGTGGAGGTAGGGGTCATTGAATATTTTGTAAGGCAGAAGTAGATTGATTCCTGTTTGGCAGGGGAACCGGGAACCAGGATTAGATGGGAATGTGGAATTCGAAACACAATCTTATTGAATGAGGGAGCAGGCTTGAGGAACTGAATAGCCTACTTCAGTTAATTTGTATGTTCACACACATTACTCAAAAGGAGAAAGTGAGGACTGCAGATGCTGGAGATCAGAGTCAAAACGTGCAGTGCTGAAAAAGCACAGCAGGTCAGGCAGCTTCCGAGAAGCAGGAGAGTTGACATTCTCCTGCTCTCCTGCTCCTTGGATGCTGCCTGACCTGTTGTGCTTTTCCAGCAACACACTCTCGACTCTGATCTCCAGCCTCAGCAGTGCTCACTTTGGTTTAGAATGTCTGATGCAAGTTTATGATGTTTTTATTGTTTGATCTTACATTGCAAAATGTTGTGGAGTTCTGCTCTTTTTTTGTCAGAAAGTGATTTGGAACAGTGAGCCTGCCTAAGAAATCATGTGACTTCAGGTGACCCAGCAGGTTACCGGGTGTGAAAATAGCAGCTTTTTGTTGACTTGAGCTTTTATGACCAAAGAGAGGACAAATGACCCGGAAGCACAAGCAGATTGAGTTCAGAAGAACGCATATCCTTCTAAACCTTTCCTCTTCATGTACCTATCTAAACATTTCTTCAATGTTGCAAGTGTATCTGCATCTACCACTTCCTCTGGCAGTTTATTCCACATACAAACCTCCCTCTGTGTGAAAAGGTTCCCCATCAGGTACTCTTTTCCCTCTCACCTTTAAAATTATCTGGTGAATGTGCAGAAAGTTATCACGGGGCGGCAAGGTGTCTCAGTGGTTAGCAATGCTGCCTTACAGCATCAGGGTCCCAGGTTTGATTCCAGGCTCGGGTGACTGTCTGCATGGAGTTTGCACATTCTCCCCATGTCTGCGTGGGTTTCCTCTGGGTGCTCCAATTTCCTCCCATTGTCCAAAGATGTGCAGTGGATGAATTGGCCATGCTAAATTACCCACAGTGTTAAGTGCATTAGAGGGGAAATGGGTCTGGGTGGGTTACTCTTCGGAGGGTCGGTGTGGACTGGCTGGGCTGAATGGCCTGATTGCACACTGTAGGGAATCTAATCAAAAGGATACACTTAAGAACTCATCAGTTGAGTAAGAAATTAAAGAGGGAAGGTAGGAGTGATACTTCAATGATTGAGTATCTGTTAAGGAAATGGATTGAATCTTACTTTTTACTGAAAATGATATTATCTTACAGCATTTTTTCTCCCTTTTTCTTTTGAGCAGTAAACTTACATTCTTTTGCTAAAGTACATTGACAGTCTCATGTGCAGATGTTCAGCGACAGATCAACATGGTCACCAAATTAAAAAAGGTAACACTTATGCTGTATCAAACCAGAATTCACTCTGGAATTCTACTTGTCCAGTATTTGTATCAGCTGAGATCATAACAAATGTACTGCCTGAGAGTGTGGGTGAAAGGAGATACTATTAAAGCATTGAAGAGAGAATTGGAGTATTATCTAAAAAGGGACAAATGTGAGGGGCTACAGGGAGATAGAAGAAGGTGCTAGATAAATTGCTCCTTTTAGACAGTCATCCCAGATACAGTTGCCAGAGTGGCCTGCTTCTGTGCTGTAACCATGCTGTGATTCTATAATACGTAGAATAATGTGTATCAGCAAAGCATTATTGCATAAAAATTCATAGCTATGCCAATCTCTTTTTCACTCTCGACATTTGAGTAAGATGGTGTGATGTTAACCCATGGCCACGAGATGGCAGCATAGGCCAGCAAACAGAACACTTTTCAGAAACAGAAAGCTGAACATTTTTGATAGAATCATAGAATCCCCACAGTGTGGAAACAGGCAGTTTGGCCCAACAAGTTCACACCAACCCTCCAAAGAGATTCACACCCAGACCTATTCCCCTACCCTATTACTCTACATTTACTCCGGACTAATGCACCTAACCTACACATCCTTGAACACTACAGGCAATTTAGCATGGCCAATCCACCCTGACCTGCACATCTTTGGACTGTGGGAGGAAACCGGAGCACCCGGAGGAAACCCACGCAGACACGGGGAGATGGTGCAAACTCCACACAGACAGTCGCCTGAGGCGGGAATTGAATGCAAGCCCCTGTGAGGCAGCAGCGCTAACCACTGAGCAACCGTGATCATGATCATTTTAACATGAAATATATCAAACAAACTTTTAATTTTCGACTGACGATTTTAAATGACACTAATATTGATAGTCCCAGAGAGTTCATTTTCACTCTGGATTCTGATACGCTGGTGATTTAAAATGAAATTGATTTAAATCACTAAGGAAGTGATGTACTCAAAATGAGTTACAGTTTTTGAATCCGGTATGACTTCTTCAGATTTAATTAGTTTGCTTTGGCTCATTCTTATTAACCCATCCAAACAGGCTCAGATTCCTGGAAAATCAGCTGCATTTTTTTTAAAGCTCCCCAGAACCTGGCTGCTGGGTTTAAGTGAGTTTGTAATTTATTCAGTAGTAATTATTGTATCCTTTTGGAGGGATCAATTACAGGTATAAAACCATTAGCAATATTGCCACAGAGATGTTAACTCTCACTTGGAAGTGTATGGGTTAATAAGAATGAGCCAACACAGACTTGTACAAAGCAGACTAATTAGTTCTGAAGAAGTCATACCGAATTCAAAAACATTAACTCATTTCGGGTACGTACCTTTTGTGAATTAAATCTATTTCATTTTAAAGCAACGGCATATCAGAATCCAGAGTGAAACTGAACTGTCTGGGACTATCAACATTACTTGGTGTTATTTCAAAATCATCAGCAGAAAATTAAAAGTTTGATACATTTTATGTTAAAAAGCAATGATGCTGAGCTGGCCTTTAGGGAACCTTGCTGTGATGATGTTAAATCAGCAATAATAAATATAAATGAAAACATCAGATAGTATCTACTGCTTCTTGGCCAAAGTCCAGAGGCTGAAGTGGCTCAGATAAAGTAATTAACTGGTGAATCCATGAAATAACATTTTCACAAAGTGCTTTAAAATAGATGTCCATACTTTTACGGGCGGCATGGTGGCACAGTGGTCAGCACTACTGCCTCACAGCGCCAGAGACCTGAGTTCAAATCCTACCTCGGGCAACTGTCTGTGTGGAGTTTGCACATTCGCCCCGTGTCTGCGTGGGTTTCCTCCCACAGTCTAAAGATGTGCCGGTCAGGGTGAATTGGCCCATGCTAAAGTGCCTGTAGTGTTAGGTGTAGGGGGATGGGTCTGGGTGGGTTGCTCTTCAGAGGGTCGGTGTGTGGACTTGTTGGGCTGAAGGGCCTGTAAGTAAGTAATCTAATATTGCATATCAATGTATGTTAACTTAAATAGTAATACACTGAATGTTACTATCCTGCTTTATTGCAATTTTGGTTTTGTTGATGTTTGGAACCACATTAATTTTCAATAACAAAGTGGAGACACATTGACTAATAGTATAGCAAGCACCGGCTTAAAGGATACAAGGCGGATTGGAGAAGCGAAACATATTTCTCTGACTGGGGGCATGATAAAGGAGTTAGTACCTGGACTATTGCCTTTCTTCAACATTGAAATGATGTGAAACACAGGGAGTGCAGTTTTGAAGTTTGTAGATGATGTTTTTATAAAAACACTTGGCAAAGTAGCAAATAGTGAAGAACACAGATAGGGATTTCAGGATGATACAAACAGACGGAGAGGTGGCAGGTGCAGTTTAATGCAGGTAAGCATGAACATAGAACATTCCAGCTCAGTACAGAGCCCTCGGCCCTCAATGTTGTGGAACCAATCCGAAATCCATCTAACCAAACTGTTCCATTATCATCCACGTGTTTATCCAATGACCATTTAAATGCCCTTAAAATTGGCGAGTCCACCACTGTTCCAGGCAGCGCGTTCCACACCCCTACTACTCTCTGAGTAAAGAAACTACCTCAGACATCTGTCCTATATCTATCATCCTTCATTTTAAAGCTATGTCCCCTCATGCTGGCCATCACCATCAGAGGAAAAAGGTTCTCAACTGTCCACGCTATCTAACCTTCTGATTATATGAAGTGACAAATCAGAACTAACAACATGAAGAAACTAACTTTTTTGTTGGTTCATGGGATGTGAACATTTTCTGTCCATTCATAGTTACCCTGGAAAAGATGCTGGTGGGGCAGCCTTTTTGAATCACGTTAAAAATCACACATCAGCTTATAGCCCAACAGGTTTATTTGGAAGCATTAGCTTTCAGAGCACTGCTCCTTCATCGGGTAACTAGTGGGGCAGAAGCATAAGACAGAATTTATAGCAAAAGATCACAATGTCATGCAATTAAATTGATATATTGAACAAAACTAAATTGCTGTTAAGTTTCATCTTTTAGGATGGGTTATAAGTTTAGGTGCATTAATATGTAAATCTCAGAACTTCTTTGAAGTCACATTCTCAAGTAACATCAGGCTTTATAAAAGGAAGGTGACAGCTCAGACAATGTATTAAAGGTGTGAGGTTAGAGTCTGTCTGTATCCCAATTTTGAGTCAGACTGGTTCTATTTCCAAAGTAGGAATTTATTACATGTTATATGGATTGACTGTCTGCATTCCAAAGATATGTAGGTTAGGGGGATTGGCCATGCTGAATTAACTCATAGTGTCCAGAGATGTGCAGACTAAATGGATAAGCCATGATAAATGCAGGGTTACTGGGCTAGGGTAGGCAGTAGTTCTGGTGAAGATCTAGATCCCAGGAGGGACCTCCTGGTTTCATGTTCGGTCAAAAGAATCACCAGGAATATAGTCTGTATAAAGCAAGGTTAGCAGTTTTGTCCAGCAACACAGAGGTTAAAGCTTCTGTGTTCCATGGTGAAACTGCACAATTGCATTCAAAAATTAAACATTATTTATAGGGTTTTTTTAAGAAACAGCACAGCCTTAATTACAAGAAAAGACCAATCAAATGTAATAAGGTGACATGATCGACAGCAGATTAGTCCAATGATATATCCTGGAAAATGGTTCTTGTCTTACGTAGATCATCATCTCATGCTGGCACTTCAAGGTTAGCTCGAGTGGTCAGTTAATGTCTTATGCTTTACCTTCTAATTCAGCTAACTCAGCAAAGCAATAATGTTGGTTCACAGTGTCAAATCATAACTTGAAGCCATTTTGTTGTGTTATTTTAAATTGAAAAGCCATCTTGTGGTTAATAAAAACCTATATATATATATATTTGTTGCTTCTGACAGCAGCCTCACTGGGTGGAATGCTTTCAAACTGTAGTCATGATTTGGAGATGACGGTGTTGGACTGGGGTGTACAAAGTTAAAAGTCATGCAAACCACCTGAAGGGGCAGCGCTCCGAAAGCTAGCACTTCCAATTAAACCTGTTGGACTATAACCTAGTGTTGTGCAATTTTTAACTTCAAACTGTAGGGATTCTACGAACAAGTTGAGACCCAAAAAAGGTGTTCAAAATGATGAGCGGTTTTGATAAAGGTAGCAGGGAGAAATGAGTTTCCTCTGGTGAATGGGTCAGATAGTAGGAGTCTTGGATTTAACTGATTGGCGAAAGAGGTGGTCTTTTCACGCAAAAGGTTATTAAGATCTGTAACTGAGTATCTGAATAATAATTCATAAGAAATTTTATTCACATCAAGAACAATTATCAACACTATTTAGTAATGACTTGGATAATGGCATAGAAAATCATACATCCAAATTTGCTGATGACACAAAAGTAGGTGACATTCTAGACAGTGTAGATAGAACATAGAAAAGTATAGCACAGAACAGGCCCTTCAGCCCACGACGTTGTACCGAGGATTATTCCTAATCTAATATAAAATAACTTAACCTACGCACCCCTCAACTCACTGCTATCCATGTGCATGTCACTTAAATGTCCTTGATATGTATGTACCTGTCAGGCAGGAAAGAGATGGTCGTGTGAGGGAACCTTGGTTGACGAGGGAGGTTGAATGTCTTGTAAAGAGGAAGAAGGAGGCTTACATAAGGTTGAGGAAACAAGGTTCAGTCAAGAGTGTTGGAGGGATACAGGATAGCCAGAAGGGAGCTGAAGAAAGGGATTAGGAGAGCTAAGAGAGGGCATGAAAAATCTTTGGCGGGTAGGATCAAGGATAACCCCAAGGCATTTTATGCGTATGTGAGAAACATGAGAATGACGAGAACAAGGGTAGGTCCGATCAAGGACAGTAGTGGGAGACTGTATATTGAGTCGGAAGAGATAGGAGAGGTCTTAAATGAGTACTTTTCTTCAGTATTTACAAACGAGACGGACCGTATTGTTGAAGAGGAGAGTGTGAAACGGACTGGTAAGCTAGAAGAAATACTTGTTAGGAACGAAGATGTGTTGGGCATTTTGAACAACTTGAGGATAGACAAGTCCCCCGGGCCTGACGGGATATATCCTAGGATTATGTGAGAAGCAAGAGAGGAAAT
>NC_057749.1:20447384-20455279 GCF_004010195.1 Chiloscyllium plagiosum
AGGTGGAGGAATAGAGGGATCTTGGGGTCTATGTACATAGATCTTTGAAGGTTGCCACTCAGGTGGATAGAGTTTGTAAGAAGGCCTATGGAGTATTATCGTTCATTAGCAGAGGGATTGAATTCAAGAGTCGTGAAGTGATGTTGCAGCTGTACAGGACTTTGGTTAGGCCACAGTTGGAGTACTGTGTGCAGTTCTGGTCGCCTCATTTTAGGAAAGATGTGGAAGCTTTGGAGAGGGTGCAGAGAAGATTTACCAGGATGTTGCCTGGAATTGAGAATAGGTCGTACGAGGATAGGTTGAGAGTGCTAGGCTTTTTCTCATTGGAACGGAGAAGGATGAGGGGTGACTTGATAGAGGTTTATAAGATGATCAGAGGAATAGATAGAGTAGACAGTCAGAAACTTTTTCCCCGGGTACAACAGAATGTTACAAGGGGACATAAATTTAAGGTGAAGAGTGGAAGGTATAGGGGGGATGTCAGGGGTAGGTTCTTTACCCAGACAGTGGTGGGGGCATGGAATGTGCTGCCTGTGAGAGTGGCAGAGTCAGAATCATTGGATGGGTGCTTAAGCTAGGATAAATGTTCAGCACATCATCGTAGGCCGAAGGGCCTGTTCTGTACTGTATTGTTCTATGTTCTATGTTCTATGACTCTGCTTCCGCCACTACAGCTGGCAACGCCTTCCATGCATTCACAACTCTCTGCGTAAAGAACCTACCTTTGACATCTCCTCTATACCTTCCTCCTAATGTCTTAAAACTATAACTCTCCATGCCAATCGATGCTGCCCTGGGGAAAAGTCTCTGGCTATTGACTCTATCCATGCTTCTCATTACCTTGTATACCTCGATCAGGTCACTTCTCTTCCTCCTTCTCTCTGAGAGAAAGGTCCGAGCTTAGTCAACCTCTCTTTATAAGACAAGTCCTCCAGTCCAGGCAGCATCCTGGTAAACCTTTGCATCCTCTCCAAAGCCTCCGTATCTTTCCTATAATTGGGTGACCAAAACTGGACACAGTATTCCAAGTGTGGCCTCACCAGGGACTAGTAGAGCTGCAGCAAAACCTCACGGCTCTTAAACTCTATCCCCCTGTTGATGAAAGCCAAAACAACATATTCTTTTTTAACAACCCTATCCACTTGGATGGCAACTTTGAGGGATCTATGTACTTGCACACCCAGATCCTTCTGTTCCTCCACACTGCCAAGAATCCTGTCTTTAATCCAATATTCAGCATTCAAGTTCGACCTTCCAAAATGCATCACTTCACGTTTATCCAGGTTGAACTCCATCTGCCATTTCTCAGCCCAGCTCTGCATTCTGTCTATGTCACGCTGCAGTAGCCCTATATACTATCAACGGCACCTCCGACCTTTGTGTCATCTGCAAATTTACTAACCCACCCCTCAACCTCCTCATCCAAATCATTTATAAAAACTACCAAGAGCAGAGTCCCAAGAACAGAGCCCTGCGGGACCCCACTCAACACTGTCCTTCAGGCAGAATACTTTACATCTACAACCACTCTCTGTCTTCTGTCAGCCAACCAATTCTGAATCCAGATAGCCAAATCTCCCTGTATCCTATTTCTCCTGACTTTATGAATGAGACTACTATGGGGAACCTTATCAAATGCCTTGCTGAAGTCCATATACACCACATCCACTGCTCGACCTTCATTGACCTGTCTCGTTACCTCCTCAAAGAACTCAGTAAGATTTGTGAGGCATGACTTACCCCTCACAAGGCCATGCTGACTGCCTTTAATCACACTATGCTTTGCCAAATAGTCATCGATCCTATCCCTCGGAATTCTTTCCAAAACTTTGCTGACCACAGACGTAAGACTGACTGGTCTGTAATTTCAGGGATTTCCCTATTCCCCTTCTTGAAAAGAGGAACAACATTCGCCTCCTTCCAATCCTCCGGTGCGACTCCCGTGGAGAGTGAGGAGGCAAAGATCTTCACCGGCAGCTTAGCAACCTCCTTTCTCACTTCCTGGAGCAGCCTAGGATAAATCTGGTCTGGCCCTGGGGACCTATCAATCTTAATGTTTTCCAAAATTTCCAGCACATCAACGTCATCAATCTTGATTTGGTCAAGTCTGTACCCCAGCTCCTCAAAGTTTTCATTCACAACAAATTCCCTTTCCTTAGTGAAAACTGAAGCAAAAAACTAATTTAGGACTTCCCCTATCTGCTCAGACTCCACGCACAAGTTCCCTACACTATCCCTGATGGGTCCTACCTTCGCCCTGATCATTCTCTTATTCCTCATGTATGAGTAAAATGCCTTTGGGTTCTCCTTAATCCTTCTTATCTAGCCTTTCTCGTGCCCCCACCTGGCTTTCCTCAGCCAATTTCTGAGCTCCTTTCTAGTAGGCCTGTAATCCTCTAAAGCTGTGCTAGTTCATTGCTTCCTCCATTTCTCATCATAAGGAAGCTGTCTTCTTCCTTATGATGAGAAGCTCCTCTGTTCTTGTCATCCAAGGCTCCTTAATCTTACCCCTTCTTGCCTGTCTCAGAGGAACAAATTTGTGCATCACTCGTAACAACTGTTCCTTAAACAGTCTCCACATGTCTGCTGTGCCCTTTCTGAGGAACAATTGCTCCCAGTCAGTATTTCCCAACTCCTGTCTGATAGCGTCATAATTTCCTTTTCCCCAATTAACTATCTTGCCTTGGTAACTGCTCCTTTCTCTCTCCAAGGCGATTGGTTAATGTGAGGTAGTTGTGGTCACTAGCATACAATTACAAAGGAACATTGATGGACTCGGTGAATGGGCAAAACTGTGGCAGATGGATTTCAGTGTAAGCAAGTGTGAGATTATCTATTTGGACTGAAAAAGGACAGTTTCTAGATGGTATGAAGTTAAGTCCAGTGAATGTCCAAAGAGTCTTGGAGTTCAGGTGCATAGATCTTTAAAATGCTACAATCAGGTGCACAAAATAATGAAGAAAGTTAGTGGAATGCTGGCGTTTATATCTAAAGGACTGAAGTACAAGGATGCAGAGGTTATGCTGCAGTTATACAAACCCTGGTTAGACTCCACTTGGAGCACTGAGAGCAGATCAGGGCACTACATCTTAGAAAGGATGTATTGGCCTCTACGGGAACACAATGTAGGTTTACAGGAATGATACCTGGACTCAGCAGTCATTAAGAGGAAAGATTATACGAATTAGGCCTGTCGTCTCCAGAATTTAGAAGATTAAGGGGTGATCAGATCGAAGTCTTCAAGATATTAACAGGAAAACGCAAGTAGATAAACTAGTTCCACTAGTAGGAGATTTGAGAACTAGGTGGGGGACAGTCTGAGAACTGGGGCAAGGCTATTTCAGAAGGGATGTTAGGGAGCACCTCGACAGACAATGGGTGGTACGTGTTTGGAACTTTATTCCTCAAATGACAATTGATGCTGGATCAGTTGTTCATTTTAAATCTGAGGTAGATAAACTTATTTGTGAAGCAAAGTATTCTGAGGTATGGGCCGAGGGAAATTAGGTCACAGATCAGCCATGATCTCAAAGAATGACAGATCAGGGCACGGTGGGCGGCACGGTGGCACAGTGGTTACCACTGCTGCCTCACAGTGCCAGAGACCCGGGTTCAATTCCCACCTCAGGCGACTGACTGTGTGGAGTTTGCACGTTCTCCCCGTGACTGCGTGGGTTTCCTCCGGGTGCTCCGGTTTCCTCCCACAGTCCAAAGATGTGCAGATCAGGTGACTTGGCCATGCTAAATTGCCCGTAGTGTTAGGTAAGGGGTAAATGTAGGGGTATGGGTGGTTTGCGCTTCGGCGGGTCGGTGTGGACTTGTTGGGCCGAAGGGCCTGTTTCCACACTGTAATGTAATCTAATCAGGTTTGAGGGGATGAATGACCTATTCCTGTTCTGATGTCACTATCAATAAGTGTTTAGACATGTACCTGGGGAGGAGTTTGCAAAGAACAGCTGAGCAGTTGGACTGACTGGGGTTTTTAGATTAGATTAGATTTACTACAGGCCCTTCGGCCCAACAAGTGCATACCAACCCTCCGAAGAGTAACCCACCCAGTTCCATTTCCCTCTGACTAATGCACCTAACACTACGGGCAATTTAGCAATGGCCAATTCACCTGACCTGTACATCTTTGGACTGTGGGAGGAAACCGGAGCACCCGGAGGAAACCCACGCAGACACGGGGAGAATATGCAAACTCCACACAGACAGTCACCCGAGGCTGGAATTGAACCTGGTACCCTGGTGCTGTGAGGCAGCAGTGCTAACCACTGAGCCGAAGTCAGGGCAGCCACAATGGGAGAACTGACCCTTTCTGAGCTGCAAGGTGTTAAGGTTTAGTCTGTCAAATTGGCAGCTGTTCAAAAGTATGCTTTGCGTCAGAGCATTTTTAAAACTGGGCAATAATCCAAGGGCTTGCAACAATTTGCTGTGTTAGGATGCTATGTAAATGCAGGTTGTTGTTAGTTATCAGACATGCCCCGACAAATTCCAGGATAGAATCTCCTTTTAGATGTCTCCAAAACTCTCGAGAGAAACATCTGTCATTTTATTTTTGATGAGCAACTGGTCCTCTGATCGTCTCTCCCACCCCCTTCCCTTCTCCCCACTCCCCAACCCTGTGTTGTAACATCGTACAGAAGTTGAGTATCGCTGAAAGAAAGATGCTGTTCACGTTTTTCAGCTTAACTCACCAGGACAAATGCAAGAATGCCAAATTTCAAAGGGAACAACAATTTTTACTGCACAAGAAAAAGGACTCTGGTTGTTTGTCAAGTCTTAAAATGCATAAAATTGAATAAATCCCCAGGAACTGGTCAGGTTTTTAGATTAGATTAGCTTCCCTACAGTATGGAAACAGGCCCTTCAGCCCAACAAGTCCACACTGACCCTCCGAAGGATAACCCACCCAGGCCCATTCCGCTATCCTATTTTTACCCCTGACTAATGCACCTAACACTAAAGACAGTTCGGCTGGCTTGCACATCCCCAAGCAGACACAGGGAGAATGTGCAAACTCCACACAGTTGCCCGAGGCAGGAATCGACCCCGGGTCCCTGGCACTGTTCTCAGTGCTAGCCACTGAGCCACTGTGCTGCCTGTAGAACTCTGTGGGAAGCTAGGGAAGTGATTGCTGAGCCTCTTGCTCAGATATTTATCTCATCAATAGTCACAGGTAAGGTGCCGGAAGACTGGAAGTTGGCTAATGTGGTGCCACTGTTTAAGAAAGGTGGTCAGGAAAAGTGAGGGAACAGTGAGCCTGACATTGATGGTGGGCAAGTTGTTGGAGGTAATGCTGAAGGTCTGGATTTACATGCTTTTTGGAATAGGGATCCTCAGCATGGCTTGTGCATGGGAAATCATGTCTCATGAACTTGATTGAGTTTTTTGAAGAAGTGCAGGTTAGGTAAATTGGCCATGATAAATTGCCCATAACGCACAGGGAAGTGTAGGTTAGATGCATTAGTCAAGAGTAAATGTATAGGAATAGGGTAAGGGGATGGGTCTGGCTGGGTTACTCTGTAAAGGGTCAGTGTGAAATTGTTGGGCCAAATGGCCTGTTTCCACACTGTAAGGATTCTATGATTCTATGAAAAACAAAGAGGATTAATGAGGGTAACGTGGTAAATGTAATCTATATGGACTTCAATAAGGCGTCCAACAAGGTTCCCCATGGGAGACTGATTATCAAGGCTGGATCACATGGAATACAGGGAGAACTATCCATTTGGATACAAAACTGAATCAAAGGTAGAAGACAGAGGGTGGTGGCAGAGGGTTGTTTTTCAGACTGGAGGTCTGTGACCAGTGGAGTGCCACAAGGATCGGTGCTGGGTCCACTACTTTTCGTCATTTATATAAATGATTTGGATGTGAGCATAAAAGGTATAGTTAGTAAGTTTGCAGATGACACCAAAATTGGAGGTGCAGTGGACAGTGAAAAAATTTACCTCAGAATACAATGGAATCTTGATCAGATGGGCCAATGGGCTAAGGAGTGGCAGATCAAGTTTAATTCAGATAAATGTGAGGTGCTGCATTTTGGGAAAGCAAATCTTAGCAGGACTTATATACTCAATGGTAAGGTCCTAGGGAGTGTTGCTGAACAAAGAGACCTTGGAGTGCGGGTTCATAGCTCCTTGAAGTGGAGTCACCGGTAGATAGGATAGTGAAGAAAGCATTTGGTATGCTTTCCTTTATTGGTCAGAGTGTTGAGTACAGGAGTTGGGAGGTCACGTTGCGGCTGTACAGGACGTTGGAATATTGCGTGCAATTCTGGTCTCCTTCCTATCGGAAGGATGTTGTGGAACTTGAAAGGGTTCAGAAAAGGTCCACAAGGATGTTGCCAGGGTTGGATGATTTAAGCTACAGGGAGAGGCTGAACAGGCTGGGGCTGTTTTCCCTGGAGTGCCAGAGGCTGAGGGATGACTGTATAGAGGTTTACAAAATTATGAGGGGCATGGATAGGGTTAAAATGTAAAGTCTTTTCCCTGGGGTCGGGGCATAGGTTTAGGGTGAGAGGGGAAAGATTTCAAAGGGACTTAAGGGGCAACATTTTCATGCAGTGGGTGATATGTAATGATCTGCCAGAGGAAGTGGTGGAGGCTGATGCAGTTACAATATTTAAAAGACATCTGGATGTATATATGAATAGGAAGACTTTAGAGGGAAATGGACCAAGTGCTGTTAAGTGGGACTAGATTAGGTTAGGATATGTGGTCGGCACAGACGAGTTGGAGCAAGGGGTCAGTTTCCGTGCTGTATATCTCTATGACTCTATAATGGATTTGTTTTAATCCAAATGGCGTTTGGATTAAATGCATTTTATGTGTCATAGATTCTCTACAGTGCAGAAGTAGGCCATTCGGCCCATTGGGTCCACACCAACCCTCCAAAGAGCATCCCACCCCATGGCCAATCCACCTAAACTGCACATCTTTAGATTGTGGGAGGAAACCGGAGCACCCAGAGGAAACCCACGCAGACACGGGGAGAATGTGCAAACTCCAATGTTCTTCTAACAAAATTAAGTAAATGTTTTGACAGCTGTGGAAAAAAGGACCTGTCTCCAATTTTGAGCACATATCTGAAGGTTCACTGTGGCCATTGGAGGTTTTCAGTAACAACACTTGCTAGAAATCTGCCGAGCAATGATATTTACTGATTGTGCTGTGGCACCTTACGGAGTTGGAGAGGAACTTGGGGGCAACCTTTTCACACACAGGGTGGTGCATGTATTGAATGAGCTGCCAGAGGAAGTGGTGGAGGCTGGTACAGCTTTTAAGACGCATCTGGATGGGGAAAATGAGTAGGAAGGGTTTAGAGGGATATGGGCCAAGTGCTGGCAAATGGCACTAGTTTAGGTTAGTGTATGTGGTCAGCATGGACGAGTCGGACCAAAGGGTCTGTTTCTGAGCTGTACATTTCTATCACTCTATGACACTATGTGCCTATGAGTAACAAGCTGTGATGGAGGAAAGCTTGCTCTAAACAAGCTGCCCAGCTGATCCCTCTCATTTCAGTTCAAGGTGGAACTTATTTGTTCTTTTGAAAGACTGATTTGAAAGAATATCTCAAGATTGTATTTCCTGAACAAGCTAGGTCTTTGAAACTAAGTCTAGATTAGAGTGGCGCTGGAAAAGCACAGCAGGTCAAGCAGCATCCGAGGAGTAGGAAATTCGACGTTTTGGGCAAAAGCCCTTCATCAGGAATGGAGGCAGGGAGCCTCCAGGGTGGAGAGATAAATGGTAGGGGGCGGGGGCTGGGGAGAAGGTAGCCAAGTGTACAATAGGTGGGTGGAGGTGGGGATGAATGTGATAGGTCAGCGAGGAGGGTGGAGCGGATAAGTGGGAAGGAAGATTGGCAGGTAGGACAGGTTATGAGGATGGTGC